>NW_003302548.1:10758935-10788408 GCF_000004255.2 Arabidopsis lyrata subsp. lyrata | reverse complement strand
AAAATCCCAGCCTATACATCATGGAAAACAACTCAATCAATCTCAATCGCTTAAATATGTTCATGGTCACACAGTCACCTTGCTCACAATGATTCCTTGAATGTACTTTACTTTTTAAGAAACCTTCAACCTCTATTACTTAATCTACAGCTAACCACAACAATAAAAGATCATTTAACCTAAACTGGAAAAATATGGAAAAATAACAGAAATGAACAGCCAGAATGATTGAGTCACGAATCTAAATCAAACTGTCCACTTTCAATCTGCACCTTTGAAACTCAACTTCTAGATGTCCTGAAGTTATCTTCAAAGTTTCGTGATGATCCGACCGTAGATGAACTCGCGATCATTTTTTGAATCTAAGTTGGTCCAAATCGCGTCTGAAATATAGCACCTCACGAAAAAACCGGATTACTCTTAAACTATTAACTCAAATCGAAATCCGCAGTGGTACATCTAGGTCAACGGCTTAGCTACAACTCCATAAAAGTTTCTTACCAAAGATACCACGACGTATCTGATCTGTCTACAACTCTTTCTTGAGCAAGCTTTGTTCTCTCTTCCAGCCACAATCAGCATCTCGCTTTTCCTCCTTGAAGGTGGCCACGAAAATTATGAGAAAGAACTAGGGCTTCTGCGATTTTTAGGATATAAATAGACCTAACTTTATTTCGGTTCACTTAAATTAAATCGGAAATTAGAATTATTAAAATTAATCCATTCTTTCTTTAGTTTAATAATAAACTGACCAGCTTTATAAATCAACTGGAATTAAACCAATCCTGACATAAACTCAAATCTTCCATTTTTATGGGACACGGGCGTTACAGAAAAGATAAGTGTACTTTGGTGACATAGGTGGCCAAATCAATTTTATTTTAACATCTCTGCATGCACCACCATATTTCCTAAAACCGGATTGTCACAATTTTGGTATCACAGACAATGCATGTCAGGATTATTTTACCAAAGCTGATTAATTTAGTTGGGAAAAACACCAGATCAACGTTAACTCACTTAGTCAAGGTTTAGAATTTGGTTTGGTTGATATATTAAATAACAGACTAATAACTGGATATAATATTTGATCGGTTAACTAAATCATTATAGATTGAGAAGTGTAGTTGAACCAGTCTCCCGTTGTTGATAGTTTAAACCAAGAAGTCCAACCGAATTTGCTAATAAAGTGAGGACAAGTTGGCGTTTTCTTCGTATTCAAATATGTGTAGAGTGGAAGTCGAAACTAACACAATCGAGATTTGTCTAGGGTTTTAATTTAGGGATACGATTTGCGAGAATTCTCAAAGAACGACAGAATCAATTGATACCAAAGATGGCGTTCTTTATATTATTAAGAAAAAGATGACTTTGATCGTACAAGAGTTTTATCGTAAAAGAAAAAGATGTTTGTGCTGTGAGAGCTTTGCGTAGTGTAAATTCTAGAGCGATATTTCCCTCTTCTCTATGAGAACCTTGAGTCTCCTTATATAGCGATCATAAACCGCCTCTCCAGCGATATTCTCGGAAGATTTCCATTTATCTTGAAGTCGGCTAGAATATCGCGGATCAGGATAATTTCCTTATTCTTCGGAGTCTTTGGAAGATTTCCTGATTTGGGTCGATCTTTCTAGATTCTCTCTTATCATTTCCGGGTATATCGGAAATGATGCCTTGCTTGATACTCTGAGGGTGAATATTCACTAAGTCCTTGCCTCGGGTTGCTTGGTTCAAGTGGCCTAAAGACTGCCTCGGGTGACTGACGACTTTGCCTCGAGTAGCTAGGAGGCTTCTTCGCGAGGACAGGCTCGGATACCCGGAGAAGAATGGGCTCGGGTACCCAGAGAGGAGTGGGCTCGGGTACCCGGAGAAGAGTGGGCTCGGGTACCCAGGGAAGAGTGGGCTCGGACAACCGAGCTGTCTGGCAGGGTACCCCGAGCTGTCTGGCAGGGTGCCCCGAGCTGTCTGGCAGGGTGCCCCGAGCTGTCAGGCAGGGTACCCCGAGCTCGTTAACAGGTTCAAGATGTTTGAAGTTTGGCTCGGTCTCAGAAGGTGGATGGAATCCGACCCCGACAGTTAGCCCCCCAGCTCGTTGATTTGAGCGGTAAGTGCGACGAGCTTCATTGTAAGACCGAGCCGTTCATTTTTCTCCGAGCCATCCTTTTATGCCGAGGAGATTTACACATCTCGTGATGGTTCATATCCTTTGTCAATTCGAATTCCTTTGGTCGATTCGAATTCTTTCGTCGATTCATCTTCTAGCGCGTGACGGTTGAGTTTCTTTCTCGAAAAGCGGAAAGGTTTTTGCTTATTCCCGAGATTTCGGCGGACGTGAGACTCTCTCCGAGCCCACGCGCGTCCGACGCGCCGAAGTGTTCTATATATACTCGTCTCACGATTCATTTCTTCAGTTCAGCAATTCTCGAGCAAAAAATCTAAAGGTTTGTTTCTTTCGCTCTGATCTTGATTTCTCTCTTAGTTTCTTTTTCCGTTTTATCTCCGTCGTGTCTCCGCCGTGGTTAAGTCTAGGTTTTGATTTTGCCGATCTCCTAGATCTTGTTTTTCCGATCGTTCTCTCATTTTTCCGAGCCGGAGAATGTCTCTTTCAGACTCAAGTGACTCATCCCGAGGTAGAAATATCCCTGTTCATAAGCGAAAGATGGTTTGGAGTAGTTTTTCGGATAGTCCCGAGGCTAGTTTGTCGGATCGGTCCGAGCCAAGTAGTGACGCGGAGTCGTCTTCTGGGGACCGAGGGGAGCCGAGCCAATTTATGGCTCGGCAAGATACAATCGCTGACACGGCTTGGGACGAAGATTTACCTGATGACCCAGAGGCAGTTTTGACCCCGGGACGAAGATTCTCGTTGGCAGGACGCGCCCGAGCCGCCGGTTGTGCCCGAGGTGAAAGGCGAGTTGGTTTCTTACGATCCCGAGGAGGGAGCCAGGCTGCTTCAGCTGGCGATCCAAGGCGCCATGGCTTAGAAGAAGAGAAAGGCACGAGCCAAGAAAACGAAAAAGCCTGACCCTCCAGGTTCTACTCTGTCGACTCCGGATTCGCTTCGGGATTTGAAGGCTCGTTTCAATTTTAGCGAAGGGGTTACTCTGCGGTTGCCGATCCCGAGCAAAAGAGCCGATGATCCTCCCGGGGGGTTCTTCACCTTATACGAAAGATTCTTCTATTTCTGCTTCCTCTGGTTTCCGATTCCGAGGCCGATCATCGAGTATTTGTGGTCATACAAGCTTGCTTTGGCCCAGATTACGATGCGAGGTCTTCGACATTTGGTCAGAATTATAATACATGGGATCGAGACGTATAACAACATTGGTCTTGATCATCTAAGGAATCTGCTTGAGATTCGTCGTGTCCCGGGCTGTGCGATGGAGAGATATTATATTTCCCCTCGTCTGAGGCGAAGGGTTATTGGCGGCTTCCCGAGCAAAGATGAGAAGTACACCGATCACTTCTTCTTTGTTGCCCTTGACGAAGATTGCGTCTTCGAAGGGTGCCTTGGAAAAGTGATCGGGAAATGGAGGAAGATCGGTAGTTTATCCGTAGTTTTTGCCTATTGTGTTGTGACTTAGCTTCCTTAGCTGACTGTTTTACCTTGGTTTTTCTTTTTGCAGACCGAGGCCCAAGCTTTCTTGATCGTATTCCCGAGGACCTTTTCAGCACGCACGAAGAGTTGGCTGCTAGGAAGTGTCATTGGACAAAGCACTTCTCTCAAGAAAGGATAGAAAAGGCATTGAAGGTTCTTCACGGCGTTTCTTGCTCCACCTCCTCGTCTTCTTCAGATCAAAGGCTCAATTTTCTAACGGAGATGCAAGGAGTGAAGATGTCATTGAGGGAGAGGAAAGCGGCCGAGAAGAAAGCTCGCGAGGAGCAGAGAGCGATCGAGGCAGCCTTCGGACCTGTGACTCCGCCCGAGGTGATAATGGGGACCGAGGTGGCTACCGACTCCGTGGTGGTTGTTGATCCCGTAGGACCGGGGGATGACTTAGACGTCACCGCGGCTCTTCCCGAGGTACCCGAAGGTATCCCGATAATCAAGCAGGTTCCCGAGGCGGGGAACTACCTGGTTGTTGGCTTGCCCGCTGGTGGGCAGGCTAAGTCTAAAGGAAAACGCCCCCGAGGAGAGCATTTCGGGGACAAGCGCAAGAAGTCGAAGAGAGCTCATAACTCCTCTCGCCCGATCTATCAGGACAAGGTTGCTTCGGCCAACCTTATCGCCTCCTGCGCCTGGCCATTGCTTCCTGCCCCCGAAAGTTTAGTCGAGGCGGAACAATACGGCGAAACTTCGGTTAGCTTTTTGAAGGTAATGACTATTCTTTTGTCCTGGGGTGAGCCTGCTTTGTTCCGTGCTTGACGCGTTTCCGTTTCTTGTTTTCCAGGCCTTTTCCTCGATGAACACCATGGTTCATTCTTACGATTCCGCGGCTCGAAGGCATGTTGTAGCCAAAGAGCAATTTGACACTGCTCGGGCTGAAGCTGAGAAGAGGGTTGCCGAGGCGGCGATGGCGGTGGAAGCCGTCGAGGCGCGAGTTGTCGCCGAGCAGGAGGCGCGAGTTGTCGCCGAGCAGGAGGCACGGCGGAAAGAGAACGAGGAGGGCGTTCGCATCCGTCAAAAGGCTGAGGCGGAGATTGAGCGACTTAAGCGCCTGCTAATCGAGGAGAAATCTCTTCGTGAGACCGAGGTGGCCCGAGCGAAGAAGGATGGCGAAAGGAAGATCGCTGGAGAGTTCGTCGAGAAGGTCAAGATGACCGAGGCGAGATTAGCTGAGTTCGACAAAATCTCTGAGCGGTATGTGTACTTCTCTCAGGCGAAGGCTAACGCCGAGCTAATCGAAGCGCTTGAAGCCGGGGGAAAGATTGAGGACGAGAAGCTTGAGGTCGCCAAGTGGAAAGAGGAGTATGGAGACGCCGAGGCTGAGTACGCCAGGCTGGGGGCCGAGCTTCTTGGGGATCTGAAGGTCCCTCCGGTGTCTCCTGACTCTACTCATGACGGCCTTGGGAATAGGTCGGTAGAAAGCGATGCTGCTGACGTTGGAGTGCTCGATCAGTCGGGCACGAATCTGAATCCCGAGGCTACCGATACCCCCGATGAAGAGCAGGATGAATGAACCTGAGGCGTTCCCTCTTTTGTTTTCTTATTATTTTTTGTAAAACTTATGCCTGGACGGCTTTATCCATCTGAACACGTTCCTTAAGTACTTGAATTGTCTTGTTTCTCTTGAGATGTTTCCGAGCTTAATTCGAAACCAGTGTTAAGTAATCGGGTTTCATAAATACGACTTGTTCGTCGAGAAGTTAATTTTGTCGAACTGTTTTAACTTCCGAACCGTGACGATGAATAGCGTACCAGTGTTAAGGCAACTACTGTTTTTGCAAGTGTGACGTTAATAAGTTAATTCTCCCAAACCGTTTCAACTTCCGAGCTGAAAGTGAAATGGATCGTTCACCAGTGTTAAGGTAACTGGGTTTTGGTCACGTGGGACTAATCTTTATCGGTTGCGACCCGAGCTGATATAGTCGATTGCCAGTGCTTAGAAGCGAACTGGGGTACCAGTGTCGAAGTCAACTGGGTTTTCTGAAGACAATTTCTTTATGGCAAGATATCTCCGACCGAATAATCTTGAATGCTTATATAGCGCGCTGTAACTGAAGCGGTGAAATGAGCTCTCTGTTCGTGGACGTGGCCATCGTCCGAACGAACTGTTGGCTTTGTGGGTCAATAAGAGGACCGTAGAAGTTCCCGAGATGAGTTTTGGGAAAGATGTCGAGGTGGATTTTGATTTGAAAACCCAAAGGGTAAACTTAGAATGTATACGGACCCACTCCCCCCTTTTTAATTAGGGGGGGTAGCTGAACTCGTCCGAGGACGAGCTGCCTACGTACCCTTTACAGGGATCAAGCCACCCCATAGTTCAAGTACATGTTTACCTTAGGTTCTTAGTGATAATACTTCCTCAGATGCATTGCGTTCCAGGATCTAGGTACCGCTTTGCCGTTCATGTTAATGAGTTCGTACACGCCGGGACGGATCACCTTTGCGATCGTGTAAGGTCCTTCCCAATTTGCGCCGAGCTTACCTGGGTTCTGTTCGGCAGTATTCTGGAAAACTTTGCGCAGTACGAGATCTCCTTCGTGGAAGCGGCGATGTTTTACGTGAGAATTGTAGTACCGAGCTGTAGCACTCTGATAGTTCTGCATTCGGACCAAAGCCGAATCTCTTCTTTCGTCAATTAAGTCCAGCTCGTCCAGCATCATCTGAGTGTTGGAATTTTCCTGCTCGAGGAGAAAACGTCTTCTTAGTCCCAGGATCTCGGCTTCGGTGGGAATCACACACTCTGTGCCGTAGACGAGGGCGAAAGGTGTTTCTCTCGTGGCCCGCCGCGGCGTGGTTCTGTGTGACCATAGTACTCCTTCCAATTCGTCGGCCCAGCGGCCTTTCTTCGCGTCGAGGCGCTTTTTTATTCCGTCGAGAATCGTCTTGTTTGCTGCTTCCGCCTGTCCGTTTCCCTGGGGATACCGAGGCGTGGACTTGCTGAGGCGAATTCCCCATTTCTCACAGAATCCTTCTAATCGAGCCGAAATGAACTGCGATCCGTTGTCTGTAACGATCTCGTAAGGTATCCCGTGGCGGCATATGATGTTCTTCCAGACGAAGTTCTCGACTTGTGCGTCTTTGATGCTGGCATAGGAGTCTGCCTCGATCCATTTGGAGAAGTAGTCTGTTAGTACGAGGACGAGCTTCTTCTGCTTGGAGTTGTGTAAAGGTCCGATAATATCCATTGACCAGCGCATGAAGGGATATGGCGAGGTGATGGAAGAGAGGAGCTCGGCGGGTTGATGAATAGTTGGTGCGTGTCTCTGGCATTTGTCGCACCGCTGAGAAAACTTCTCGCAATCTTTGACCATCGTCGGCCAAAAATATCCATGGCGTTTGATCTTTATGGCTAGGGCTCTCCCGCCAGAGTGATTTCCACAAGATCCGCCGTGTATTTCTTCCATGACTCTCCGAGCTTCGTTTCCTTCGACGCAGATTAGCAAAGGTCCGGAGAATCGCCATTTAAAGAGTTCTCCGTCGATCAGAGTATACCGCGCTGCTTTTGCCTTAAGCTTCCGAGCTGCCCATTTTTCAGCAGGAACTTCTCCATCGGCTAATTAACTCCGGATGGCTCCGATCCATTTGGCATCGCTTCCGTATTCGGGCTCGGTCGTGTCTATAGTTTGCTGGTCTAGCAGTTCGATGTCCATTTCTTCCGGTTCTTCCGTCTCCCGAGCTGTTAGAACTTGATCTTTACTACTGTCTTCAATGCTCGGCTTTTCGATGAATTCAACCGGTATGATTCTCTTCAGATTTGGGTCGGAGGTTGAAGCTAGAGCCGCTAAGGCATCGGCCGACGTGTTCTCGCCTTGCGGGATTCTGGTTAACTCGAACTCTCCGAACTATTTTGCCAAGTCTTGCGTGAGAGCAAGATATGCTTCCATTCGTTCGTCACGAGCCACGTATTCTCCATTGAATTGATTGGCCATGAGCTGGGAGTCGCAAAAAGCTCGCAGCTTGTTGATCTTAAGTCCCCTAGCCAGCTTAAGTCCCGCTATCAATGCTTCGTACTCCGCCACGTTGTTAGTTGCGTCGAAATTTAGTCGAAAAGACTGTTCGGAGATCTCGCCCTCTGGGATGCTAAACGTATCCCGACGCCAGAACCTTGTTTTGAGGATGACCCGTCGACGTGGAGGATCCAAACGGCGTTGGGCGACTCTTCTCGGGCGTTTTCTGTGGGCAGCTCGATGATAAAATCGGCCAGGACTTGAGATTTTGCGCATGTTTTGTTCCTGTATTCGATGTCGTACTCGCTGAGTTCTACTGCCCATTTGGCCAGGCGTCCCGACTGGCTCGGACTGTGCAGGATGGTTCGGAGTGACACGGGCGCCATGACGACAATCGAATGGGACTGGAAATATGGACGTAGCTTCCGAGCTGACATTACTACGGCGAGAGCGAGCTTTTCAGTTTGCGGGTAGCGTGTTTCTGCGTCGGTGAAAGTTTGCGAGACATAAAATATCGGCTTCTGCTCTCCTCTGTCTTCCCTGACTATGACTCCACTTATCGTTGTATCAGAGACTGCGATGTACAGAAATAATGGCTCGCCCGGGACTGGTTTTGCCAACACCGGTGGATTAACCAAATACTTCTTCAGTTCCTGGAAAGCTTCTTCGCAGCGATCGGTCCATTCGAATTTCTTGTTCCCGCGCAGAGTATCGTAGAAAGCCAAGCATTTGTCGGTAGACCGTGAGATGAATCGGTTCAGGGCTGCGACTCTCCCGGTGAGGCGTTGAACTTCGCGTTTGTTCTGCGGTGAGGGCATGTTCAGTAGGGCGTCGATTTGCTTTGGATTCGCCTCGATGCCTCGGTGGGTTACGAGATATCCTAGGAACTCACCCGACTTTACCGCGAAACGACATTTTGCCGGGTTGAGCTTCATGTTGTGCTTGTTGAGCTGGCGAAAACAGTCGCGTAGATGGGCTATGTGGTCGTTTTCTTCGAGGGATTTGACTAGCATATCGTCGATGTAAACTTCCATCGTCTTCCCGAGCTGCTCGGAGAACATCCTGTTGACGAGCCGTTGATACGTTGCGCCAGCGTTCTTGAGTCCGAAGGGCATGACTTTATAGCAGTAAATACCTCGGTCTGTGATAAATGCTATCTTCTCGCGATCATCGGGATGCATGAGAATCTGGTTGTATCCTGCGAAAGCATCCATGAACGATAGTAACTTGTTCCCCGCAGTTGCTTCCACTAAGCGATCGATGTGTGGGAGGGGAAAACTATCTTTAGGGCAAGCTTTGTTCAGATCGGTGAAGTCGACGCAAACTCTCCACTTGCCGTTCTTCTTTTTAACTACGACAGGATTTGCTAACCAGTCCGGGTATTTTGCTTCGGAGATCGAGCCGATCTTCAGGAGTTTTTCTACTTCGGCATTCACAGCATCTGCGCGGTCTCGGCCCAGTTTTCTTCGCTTCTGCTTGATGGGCTTGAAAGATGGGTTAACGTTCAGCTCGTGGCAGATTATGTCGATGCTTACTCCAGGTAGATCTTCAGCCGACCAGGCGAACGTATTGATGTTCTCCTTGAGAAATGAGGTGAGCTCGGCCTTAATTTCCTCGGTTATGTCGCTGCCAATTTCCACGCATCGCTTGGGCCGTTCGTCGTCGAGGCTGATGGAGATTACAGGATCCGAGGTTGGCTTCTTCTCCTCGCGTGCCTCCTCGATCTGTAATTGCTATAACTGTTTAGATATAGCCTTCTCTTCGTTCCGGCCAAGTTTCGACTTCTTGTGGTCAGTTTCGGCCTTCGCTTCGGTGACAGGGTTTCGGAGTTTGTGCGCTGCCATAAAAGACATCCGTGAATTTTTCTGACTGCCCCAGATCGTTTTTACGCCACTGGGAGTCGGAAATTTAACACACAGATGATATGTTGAAGCGACGGCTCGCATTAGGTTTAGCCACGACGTCCCCATTATGACGTTGTAGATGGTAGGTTGATCGGTGACTGAGAAGTTGACTATCTTTGTCACCCCGCCGGCTCGGACGGGTAATTGGATGGTTCCAAGCGTCATCAAAGTTTCCCCTGAAAATCCGAGGACAGGCCTCGGGGTCGGAGTTACCTGTGACATATCGATGTTCATTTGTCAGAGCGTTTCGCGGAAGATCACGTCGATCGTGCTGCCGGTGTCGACTAGTACTCGGTAAATGTCATGGTCTCCGATTGCTAATGTGATGACGATTGGATCGTTATGAGGCATGTCGAGTCCGTTCGTCTCGCTTTCCTCGAATGTGATCACGTCGTTAGGTCGATCGAAGGGTCTTGTCCAGTTACTAGGCGTCTCGGCTCGGCGTTTATAAGCTTTGATTACCGCTACGGTGTCAGGACAGTATGGCGATCCACCCATTTTGGTGAGAACCTTCTGCCGCGTTCCATCTCGGTCTTCGTCTTCCGTCCCCCGGGTTCTTTTCTGCGACTCCTGGTTCCTTGGTTCAGGGTCTCTTCCCGGGTTGGTCTGCTCGGGCTCTGGCTCTGGCTCGAGGTCCTTAAGTGTGATGTTCGTCCCGAGCTCTCCAGCTAGGAATTTAGTTGCTAACTTAGCGCCGAGGCTTCGGCATCTCGAGGTATGGTGGCCGAAAATTTTGTGGTGTTCGCAATATTCTTGATCATTGCTCGGTGGTTGATCCCTTGTCCACGTGAAGGATTCTCTTCCCCGCCCACGGCCTCGGCCTCTGCCGCGGCCTCGGCCTCGGGGCGTGTCAATCTGGTAGTTATGGTATCCCGAGAAATTGCGCCCTTCGTGATGCGTATAAGTACCGCTCTCACGCGTCTTCTTCTGGACCAGAGGTGTCGCTTGGGTTTTCTCGGTTTTCTCGGCTCGGGACGCCTGCTTCGTTGGCTCATGCCTCTTTGCTAGCAGCGCCATCTCTTCTTCGTGGGCGACGAAATCCGAGGCTCGGTGCAACGCGTCGCGAATTGTTGTCGGTTTAGACAGGTTCAACTCTTTCCTGAATTAAAGAGCGGCTACATCTGTAATTCCTTCGACCTTGGCTAGCATCGATTTGAAGGTCGTGAGGAAATCTCTTAACGGCTCGGTGGGTTGTTGAGACAGGGACCACAGATCCGCGTCGGAGGTTCCGGGGTCGATGAGCACGGAGTATTGCTTGAGGAACAGTGTCGACAGCTCGTCGAAACTGTCAATCGAGTTTCGTTCTAATCTTGAAAACCACTCTAAAGCGGATCCCTTGAGGTGTTCCACGAATAGTAAGCATAGACCAGCATCCTTCTCCCCGGGCCTGAACCTGGCTCGGGCCACGGATATCACGAACGATTTGATGTGACACTTCGGGTCGGTTGATCCGTTATAAGAGTCGATTTTGAACTTCCCCAGATTGGACATCGTCGTTTCGGAAATTCTTTTGGTGAAAGGCGTATTCCGAGATTCTTCCAAAATTCAGTCGATGTTCTGTGCAGAGGATGAAACGCTATGTATCTGGGTTTTGACGAGCTTCATATCAGCTTCCGCCTTGGCTAGGGAGGCTCGGATCTTGCTGAGCTCGTCTTCTCTTTCGGATTCTTCGGCCCATCTTATGTTTTCCTCAGTTTCTTCATCATCAGTGAGATCCGTTCGCTCAGCGGAGTTAGCTCCGGCTCGGGTGCGCTCGTCTTGCAAATCATCCGGCTCGTCCGTCAAGTCCACTGCGTCTGGCTCGGTGGGATCGTCTTGATTCCCGCGTCTGGCAGGGTCGGCTCGGGTTGCGACTCTGGTGTTGTCGGTTGGTGTCGTCGATTCGCTGCGCCAAGGTCTTGTTAGCTTTCTCTTGGTCGTCAGCTTTCTTCTGGAATTTAACCATCATATCTTTCAGTTCGGCTAGGGTCGCCGAGATTGTCGGATCGGTTTGAGGGTTCGGAGGGTTAGGATTGCCTCCTCCGGCTGGTGGTATCTGACGATCGTCCTCGTTCATCGTCTTCTTCGGTGATCGATTTCTTCTTCGGTGATCGATTTCTGTGTTCTTAGGGTAAGAGAATTCTAAAGTATCCCCACAGACGGCGCCAAACTGTGGAAGTCGAAACTAACACAATCGAGATTTGTCTAGGGTTTTAATTTAGGGATACGATTTGCGAGAATTCTCAAAGAACGACAGAATCAATTGATACCAAAGATGGCGTTCTTTATATTATTAAGAAAAAGATGACTTTGATCGTACAAAAGTTTGATCGTAAAAGAAAAAGATGTTTGTGCTGTGAGAGCTTTGCGTAGTGTAAATTCTAGAGCGACATTTCCCTCTTCTCTATGAGAACCTTGAGTCTCCTTATATAGCGATCATAAACCGCCTCTCCAGCGATATTCTCGGAAGATTTCCATTTATCTTGAAGTCGGCTAGAATATCGCGGATCAGGATAATTTCCTTATTCTTCGGAGTCTTTGGAAGATTTCCTGATTTGGGTCGATCTTTCTAGATTCTCTCTTATCATTTCCGGGTATATCGGAAATGATGCCTTGCTTGATACTCTGAGGGTGAATATTCACTAAGTCCTTGCCTCGGGTTGCTTGGTTCAAGTGGCCTAAAGACTGCCTCGGGTGACTGACGACTTCGCCTCGAGTAGCTAGGAGGCTTCTTCGCGAGGACAGGCTCGGATACCCGGAGAAGAACGGGCTCGGGTACCCAGAGAGGAGTGGGCTCGGGTACCCGGAGAAGAGTGGGCTCGGGTACCCAGGGAAGAGTGGGCTCGGACAACCGAGCTGTCTGGCAGGGTACCCCGAGCTGTTTGGCAGGGTGCCCCGAGCTGTCTGGCAGGGTACCCCGAGCTCGTTAACAGGTTCAGGATGTTTGAAGTTTGGCTCGGTCTCAGAAGGTGGATGGAATCCGACCCCGACATGTAGTTGATTACTTAATATAAGGTTAAGCCAAGTATACATAAGAATACAAAGAAAATGCCAACTTGTCCTCACCTTAGAAAATTTGGTTGGATTTCTCACTTCTCCATCTGCAGCGGTTTAATTAAACGATCAAATATTATATCCAGTTATTAGTCTGTTATTTAATATATCAACCAAACCAAATTCTAAACCTTGACTAAGTGAGTTAACGTTGATCTGGTGTTTTTCCCAACTAAATTAATCAGCTTTGGTAAAATAATCCTGACATGCATTGTCTGTGATACCAAAATTGTGACAATCCGGTTTTAGGAAATATGGTGGTGCATGCAGAGATGTTAAAATAAAATTGATTTGGCCACCTATGTCACCAAAGTACACTTATCTTTTCTGTAACGCCCGTGTCCCAAAAAAATGGAAGATTTGAGTTTATGTCAGGATTGGTTTAATTCCAGTTGATTTATAAAGCTGGTCAGTTTATTATTAAACTAAGGAAAGAATGGATTAATTTTAATAATTCTAATTTCCGATTTAATTTAAGTGAACCGAAATAAAGTTAAGTCTATTTATTTCCTAAAAATCGCAGAAGCCCTAGTTCTTTCTCATAATTTTCGTGGCCACCTTCAAGGAGGAAAAGCGAGATGCTGATTGTGGCTGGAAGAGAGAACAAAGCTTGCTCAAGAAAGAGTTGTAGATAGATCAGATACGTCGTGGTATCTTTGGTAAGAAACTTTTATGGAGTTGTAGCTAAGCCGTTGACCTAGATGTACCACTGCGGATTTCGATTTGAGTTAATAGTTTAAGAGTTATCCGGTTTTTCGTGAGGTGCTATATTTCAAACGTGATTTGGACCAACTTAGATTCAAAAAGTGATCGCGAGTTCATCTACGGTCGGATCATCACGAAACTTTGAAGATAACTTCAGGACATCTAGAAGTTGAGTTTCAAAGGTGTAGATTGAAAGTGGACAGTTTGATTTAGATTCGTGACTCAATCATTCTGGCTGTTCATTTCTGTTATTTTTCCATATTTTTCCAGTTTAGGTTAAATGATCTTTTATTGTTGTGGTTAGCTGTAGATTAAGTAATAGAGGTTGAAGGTTTCTTAAAAAGTAAAGTACATTCAAGGAATCATTGTGAGCAAGGTGACTGTGTGACCATGAACATATTTAAGCGATTGAGATTGATTGAGTTGTTTTCCATGATGTATAGGCTGGATTTTTGATGGATCTAGAATCGAGTTCATGAGGTGATTGTTTGTTTATTGGTTTGGTTTCCCTTGGTTGAATGAGTTGTTTGTGTTCTTAATTTGCTTGTGTGTATAGCTCGTAGATGGAATGATTGCCAACTAAGTATTTATTGAATACTTATGCATCTCTTTCTTGTTGCAAGTAAAGATAAAATCTGACGTGGAATCATGCGAGGAGGAGAGGATGATCTAGGGTCTCGTTTCCATGATGTTGGTGTTATTTTATTATTTTGAGTATTATGGAACCATGGATGTGAAGCTTGTCCATGATGTGAACCTTATATTAAGTAATCAACTACACATATTTGAATACGAAGAAAACGCCAACTTGTCCTCACTTTATTAGCAAATTCGGTTGGACTTCTTGGTTTAAACTATCAACAACGGGAGACTGGTTGAACTACACTTCTCAATCTATAATGGTTTAGTTAACCGATCAAAGATTATCCCCAATGAATAATCCTTGCTTTTATTATATTAACCAAAGCAAATTCTAAACCTTGACAAGTGTGTTAAGCTTGATTTGTTGTTTGTTTTCTAATTAAATTAATTAGCTTTGGTTTAGTAATTAAATTAAACCAAATCTAATAATAATAAGAATCTCAATAAATGCATTTTGCACTTTTGAACGGTTGCGTCTTTTTATCGCAACCTTTCGTTTATTCTTTTTTTGTTAAACTAAAAAATATATATTTTGGTTGTGTATTTTTATAAAGTTATAATCCGAATAATTATCTTCTACGGTTGCAATTTTTATCGTATCTCTTCATAAACGGCCGTTTAGTTGAACCATTGCAACATTTAGTTACACGAACAATTGTAACTTTTGGTTTATCTTATAAATCATTATAAAAGTTATTTATTTAAACTAAAAAGTGTATTTTGTACAGTTATATTTTTTTAGAAAGTTTCAATCTGGAGAAATATCTTCTACGGTTGCGTCTTTTAATCGTAACTCTTCATAAAAGATTGCAACCGTTTAGTTGAATCATTGCAACATTTAGTTTATTTCACGAATAATTGCAAATTTTATTTTATTTTTATAAAGCATCATAACATTTATTTATTTAAACTAAAAGTTATATTTTACGATTATATTTTTTAAAAAGTTTCGGTCTAAATAAATGTGTTCTACGGTTGCATTTTTTTATCATAACTCTGCATAATTTGTTGCAAACGCTTAGTTAAATCATTGTAATATTAGTTTATTTCATGAACAAATGTAAATTTTGGTTTATTTTATAAATCGTTATAAATTTAAATTATCTACAACTTTTGATGAAATATTACAATTTTTGGTATATTTGATGAACTATTGCAACCGTTTATAAAAATGTTTTGAGATCATTAGTTAAAGTTATATCTGTACATTTAGAATTATATCTTGTCACCATGTATTATTCGTGTTTTGTCATCACAAACTTTTCGTTCCAATAATTGTGTCTTTTACAAAAAGTTTTGTCTATTTAAACTTTCATTTTTTTTAACTCTATATATATTTATAGAAAAGTTGTGTTTATTTATAATTACTTTTTGTTTGATACTTTTTCATATAAAGTTGTATTTTTTTGCTATCTAACATTCATGTATATACTTTGTTATCTATATGGTATAAATTTTTTTTTAAGTAGTTATTTTTTGTTTGATATTTTTCTTTTTAAATTTTGTTGTAATCTTTTCTTCCACGACATTGCGGAAGATCGGAGTCCTGATATTAATAATTTAATAACATCACAATTCAACCCATGATTTCAATTCAATAAACTATCCCACGATTAATTATGATTAAACAAACCCAATTTAATAATCCTACAACTTCACAACTACGTCACTTTAACCCAACTCCACAGCTCCGGTTTAATAATCAAATTCCAAAACCCAAACTAACGAATCGTACGAACCACAAACCCACATCACAAGTCAGTCAACTAACGATTACAAGTTTGGTTTTGGACCCTACTCACACAAGGGATCTCTTGGTTTAGGCTGGTTTAGTTTCACAGTTTAATAATCACAACATCACAAAGCAACAACAGACACTGTTAGGAGATCTCGGAGATTACGAGATCGACTTAAAAAGAAAGTTAACATTTGTATAATATATTTTTATTGTTAAATAGGTAAATTTCCTATTATCATATATGTAAAGAACTTGCTACTCAAGTTATGATCCTTGTATAAATAAATTTATTGACTAATGAATAAATTGTGAGAAATTATTTTACTACTACAGTTTCTCCCAACTTATCAGACACGAGACATGGATTTGCCTGATTACCTTTCTCGGCAAGTTTTCTCGACGGTTTGACTTGACGGACTGAGCGACGAAGTGGAGGGCTCAATGGCACAAATCTGCGGTGGTTCAAGTCACAGTGGTTAGACTGGTTCCAACCATCAATCAAAACAGAGACATAAATCTCATATATGGCTCAGGGGTTTTACCTTTCCGACGAAGGTGGTTCACATGGAGGCAAAGGCTGAGCACAACGAGGGTCTCTGATGACTCCGATGACTCCAGTGGTGCTGCAACGGTTCACAAAGAAGGATCGAGTTAGGGCTGAGCCAGACAACACGAAAACAGAGGACTCGAATTGAGGTCGAGGCTTACCTAGAGATTTGGCGGGCAAGGGTTTCTGAAACACTTTTTGGGCTTGTGTTTTTCTTTTATACACAGGTGGGAGATTTAGAGTTTCTCTTAGGTTTAACTCATTAGCGGTCTCGGTTTGGGCCTCATGCTTCAATTCAAAACTCTGGTTTATTGACCCCATTCAGGCTTAGTTATATTGTTGTGTTAGAACATACTTCGAGTAATGAAATATTTGAAATTCATACATGAACTTCATGTTTCATAAAAAACCATGCGTACGTCCTAAATCTCGACTACATAGAATCTACGTGTGCACCTACGTGGATTTGTTTTATACGAGTTTATGGGGAAATTGACTCGCATAGGGTAATTTGGTGACCTGGACCGGTTTTTTTGGGGCGGTTCCAATTCAGGTTTTTGGGTTCGGTTTTTTTTCCAAGCCTATTCCCCACTCGAGAAAAAGAAGAATATAGAAAAGCATAAAAGTAGAATGATGTCAGATTCAATCTAGTAATACAGTACGACATCGTTTTAGATGATTTCGAGTGTTCGTTTTAACCCGAAACATGAAGTATATGTATGAAATTTAAAATTTTAATTATTTAGGGTATGTTTTAGCATACTAATAAAGTTCATGTATGAATTTAACAAATTGCTATTGTGGAAGTATGAAAAAACCAATTTCTGCACAAACTCGCATAAAACAAATCTACGAAAGTGGACACGTGGATTCCACATAATCGAGAATTAGGCTTATGCATAATTTTGCACAAAACATGAAGTGCAAGTATGACATTCAAATATTTCATTACTCATGTTCTAGCACAAAGATATCTTTGAAGTATAAATTTAATATAATGCAATAGTGGGGGTTTGAAAAAACTTATTACTCGTTAATTGACTACAAAGAAATGTATATGGCTACAAACTTGGTTTTTTTTTTTTTTTTTCTTCTGTTAACATTTTACAAACCTTATGATATGTTCGTAATATTATTTCATACTAGGAATCAGACCCCCCGCGATGTCGCGGGGGAAATGATTTCAAAAATCTTTAAAGAAAAAAAATATTAAACGAAAAAATATAATGTATTTAGATAACTTACAAAAAAATCTTTTTAATAATAAATCAAGATATATTTTGCGAAAAATTATGATAAAGATTAAAGAGACGTAACCTTCAGAAACAATTATTAAGATTTATATTATTATTAAAAAACATTATGGTGAAAAGATGTGATCATAAACATATATATTAATTAATCATTATAATGAGTAGACGTACCTTTTCAAGTTTTTAAACACTTCTCAACATAATTATATAAATACATTCAACAAAACATTATGATAAAAATACGCAATACTTTAAATTGTGTTGTTAAAGAAAGATAATCCTCAGAAAAAATTAACAAATAACCAAAATTATAGTTATTTAGGAAAAAATAAATAATAGTATAGATAACAAAGTATATATATATATATATATATATATATATATATATGAATGCTAGATAGCGAAAAAATGCCAACAACCATAAAATGAAAAGGTTTATTTGATTAACCGTTGCAATCTTTGAACATATGCAACTTTCTAAACACAAACCATAAAATTATATTATATAGTTAAAAATTGAACAGATGCAACTTAAAAAAAAAACATAACCATAAATTATATTTTATAGTTAAAAAAAATTTTCTGCCTACTCTCTCTCGTGACGATTCCAAAGTCTCCTTCTCCGACAAGCCTTCCTTTATTTCAACTGTTTCCCGGCTGGCGTCGACTTCGACGTTGGTCGGTGTTTCTCATTTTGTTTTTAGTTTCAATTTCATTATTCCAGTTATAAATCCCTAGTTTTTTGTCCAATGATTTCTGCAAATCCGTTGGCTTTCTTCATTCAATTATTCATAATTTTCCTCTCCTTTGGGATGAGATTCATTCCGACCACAATCCGGCAAGTTCGTCGGTGGTGTGTCGACGCCTTTCCGCTTGAGATTTGTTCAAGAGGCTTTCTTTGTTCTTTGATTGGAATCAATTCTCATATGCATCGTCGAATCCTTTGCGATTCGCTTTTCTTTCAGAGAGATGATTTCCAATCTCGGACTTGGGATCCTGGAGACTCAAATGTTGAATTAGATGATGGCGACATTAAGATTCAAACAGATCTTATCGTTAGACGTTATCTCTATCTCTGTTTGGCGGTTATGGGCCTCTTTTTTTCAATCATGAAGGCGAGGATAGAATATTATGATGATGCCTTTTCATTCTTGTGCTCGAAAAACTTTTCTCTGCCAATTGTTCTATTTGGATATGAATATTGTTTTTTTGGATCCAAAAGGTTTAGGTGGCTTTGGAAGCAATTGATCTTACACCAAGAGTACAAAAGGAACCATAGTCTACGTCTACAGAATGACGTTTTATTGAAACCATTTGAAGAAACTGCAAGAAATTTTCAATTATGGCCATTGAAGAATATCAACAAAGGAATCGAGATTATGGATCTATCATGGGTGATATTTACAACCACTATTGTGCAATCGCCTGGTTCAGAAGATGCAAATGTTTGTGTGGTTAGCGATGTAACTGATGGATCGCAACCCTTTGATTTTCATACAAAGTTTTGGCGCTACATAACAGAAAAGATAGCCCAACAAGAAAATCAAAATAGACTGACGACGAAGACGATGAAGGAAAATAACAGATTGATTAATCTGTTAGCGTGTAAGGTTTATCAACATCCGGAAGCAACGTGTTTTTTCACTTTCTCGTTTATTTCGTGCTACTTAAGTATTGGTTGTATGGTTTGCGGAGCTTTAATTTGTATGCTCATTGATACATTTGTATTATCGTTTCCAAATTAATAAAGAATGAAGATGTTAAAAAAAAAAATTATATTTTATAGTTATTAAAAATGAACTGTTGTAACTTTTGAACAAATCAAAACCATAAAATTTATACTTTATAGTTAAAAATTGTACAGATGCAACTTTTAACAATTGTAAAATGAAAAAGTTTATTTGACGAACTGTTTCAACCACGGAACAGATGCAACTTTCTAAATAACAAAACCATAAAATTTATAATTTATAGTTAAAAATTAAATAGATGCAACTTTAAGAAAACACAACCATAAATTACATTTTATAATTATTAAAAAAACTTAACTAAAAAGTTGCGACGATATGACACAATAGTTCAAATATTTTATATTTAAAAACTAAACAGATGCAACTTTAAGGAAACACAAGTACACAACCACAAATTATATTTTATAGATATTTAAAAAAAATAACGAAAGATTGCGACAAATAGACATATATGTTCAGATTTTTTATAGTTAAAAATTGAACAGATGCAACTTTTTAAAAAAGTAATAATATTTTATAGTTTAAAAAAAAAACTTAACGAAAGGTTGCGACGAAAATACACAACCGTTCAAATTTGCAAAAGGTATTTATTGAGATTACTATTATATATTTAAACGAAAGGTTGCAATAAAAAGACGCAACCGTTCAGATGTGTAAATGGTATTTATTGGAAACGACATAACCGTAAAAAAATAACCGATTAAACGAAAATTGCGATAAAAAGACGTAACCAAAATAACCGTAAAAAATAATCGATTTAAACGAAAGGTTTCGATGTGCAAATGGTATTTATTAGATTGCTATTATATATAGATTAGAAACAAAAGAAAAAGTTATAACAAAGTCATTTTATTGTAAATCTTGCAAAAGAAAGAGTTTAGGTCAAAGAAGGCTATCTGTACGAGACGGCAATCTCTTGAAGAAGTTACTTGGCAGAGAAGGTAACTTGCTTCTAAACTTTGGGTGCCTTAGATAGTATAGCCCACTAGCTAGTGCCATTGCTTTGAACGGCATTGCGTAAAGGACCACCGACGCAGCCAAGCAGAACAAAATGAAGAGGCTTGTAGCCCTGGGGTCTCGCCAGATTAAAAGTGACTGAATTCTCTCTCCCTGAGATGCAATATCTCCAACAACAGTCTGGATCCTACCTGCCACGCTTCTGAGCCGGTCATACCTCAGCCGGACCAACTCTTGTGACCGAGACGTTGGGAATGTGTCGAACTCTTCATCGAGCTCATCAGGACCAACAGCCTCGGCCCATGAGAGTTTCATATCCATGTGAGGAGGGTGTCTCGGCCTGGACCTGAAGTTCCACAATCCAATGAAGAACATGTAGAGAAACATGGTAGGCAAAATCAGTTCAGGGTACATGACCAAAATGAAGAACAAGACATTGACCAGAACCGAAGTAACCGGGTATCTCCAGTTGCAAACATCTTCTAGCCACTTCCCGACCAAGAAATAACCTGAAAGAAGCGACATTATGCGAAAAAAGTTGGCTTTGCTTCTTCTCATGCTCCATAGGTGAGAATCTACATCCAACATGTACTCGACGACCTCTTTCCTAAGTGGTGGCTCAGCTCGGCCAAGGCGGGTTGCAACAATGTTCATGGCTTGGTACCTCAAACCGTCTACTTGGTTGACCGTGAAAGGGAAAAGATAGTGCATTTTGGGGAGAAGGGTGTGGCCGTAATTGTAGATGATGTTGGTTAAAGAGAGAGTCGTAAAACGGACAGATAGTTGTAGGTCGCCCGTTTTCTTGAGACCGTGCGGTTGAAGAACAAGAAGAGGAAATGAATGTGTGTAGATCTTGTGAGCCTCTAGTGTAGACAGCCTAATGCGAACCTGTTCCAAGGGTTTCAAATCCACAAAGTTAGAAGTGAAACATAATGCATCTTACGTATGACTATGGTAGGGGTGGCCATAATAGCCAAACCGAGCAAAAATTAATGCTATCTTTTAAACAAAAACAAACCAAATTTAAACCGAAAAAAATTAAAACGAAATCGAAACTGAATAAATTAATTTTAAAATTGTAACAAATTGTATACTAAAAATCCATAGAATTATTCTAAATTATATAATATTAATTAATTTTTTTTTACTTATTTGATTTTTGTTAAGGTTTTGCTCAAAATCATGTGAACTGAAATATTTTTAAACCAAACCGACCCAAAAAATGAGTTCTAGTTTCAGAAGAAGCAAATGGTAAAAAGTAAAAACAGAACCAATTAATGGTTTTAAAAGCTAATAGTCACCCTAAGATTATGTACACAGAAAGAGATCACCTTTCCGATTCTTGAATCTTTAGAATCTGCAGTTCCGGATTGTGAAGAACCCAAATGATTATTGTCGAAAACTCCGAGAGTAATGACAGTACAAGGATCATATACTTCCCATGTGTACTGCTCGTTCCATCTTGGACTTAATGTGTCAAGAATGGTTCTGGTTCTCACCCATTTTTGCCCGTACTTAGCCACACAATAAGCGTTTGTGCTTCCTCTACCGTCTTTCAACTTCATTGGCACCAACCCGTTTGCTCCAAGAATCCCAATCTCTAACATTCCCACCGGCTGCTTCCACAGCTGTCTAGCCGTAGGTCTTGTGTCGCTAATATACATTGTTGACTCGTCCATCACATGGTAGCCTCCTTCAAGACATATTCGTAGGTGAATCCGGCTCGAGAACTTATGTTCCTTTCTTCTTGAGTCTGGCTCTAGAACTCCGGTACCGTACTTATCAAGATTGAACCAACGGGAATGGACTGGACGGTGGTCTAACCGCTTCTCGAACACGTTCATCGGTAGGGTGATCTTGCCAATTACTTCATCTTTCGAAGTGTGAACGCGGTCTTCTACAGAGATCACTAGCTGCTCTTCAAATGGCTCAGCAACTACAAAGACAAGATCTTCATTCCAGAGTGGATTTGTTGTCTTCATGGGACAGATACTTGTCTTTAGGGTTTGCATTCCGACATTGGCTTTGACGAAAACATCAGGAAGCCGGTTCCTATCACTCGGGATCATGTCTTGAGCTTCGATAACATTGACTCTTAAGTACCACAGCTTAGGAGATACATATACCTTGGATCTGATGTTGAACACGCCTTCTCCATGAACAGAAGCAGAGTCGGCGTGCCATGCTTCAGGAAAAGCTTCATCGGCTTGTGTTCCCATCCAGACAGCAATCATTATCTCTCCTCGTACTACTTTGCCTTCTCCTCTCCAATCCTCTAATCGGTACCACTGCGGTGCCAAAGGGCTGTTTGGTGGAACCCTTGTTGGGATTTCGTTCAGATCAAACATTACCTTTCCAAGAATATCATCTCGACCTAGAGTTTCTTTGTCCTTCACGAAAACTTCAAGAACTGATGATTGAATACGTTCTTTGGTAAATGCAAAAACTTGGTTCCATTCAGGAAGTGTTGTCTTCCTATCAAAGTGCTTCGTTCTTCCCTTGTAATTCCCTAGCTTGACCTCCACGTAAGGATCACATCCGCCAGTGATTGAACCAGGTGGTAGCTCTTTTGCTTTAACAACTCGAACATAGAGATAAAACATCTGTTCCACAAGATCGTATGTGCCCGTAAATCTCTCCCCAGCATTTGGATTTGGCCATCTCTCTCCAAGATCCAAGTTCATGTCTCTCACCTTAAAGTCATCTGGGTCAGTTTCAACATATGATTGCAAGTGGTTGGTGTTTTGAGGGTGAAGCTGGTTAGCTCCACGAGACAGCGGTTTCTTGGCTTCATGTGGGTTTTCACGAGAGCGCAGGCGAATGGAATGCATTGGTGCTGGCCGAGCAAAAACTTCTTGTCTATGTAGTTTCTGATCTGGTTCTTTAACTTCTTCTGTCCTTTTGCCTTTGACACACTCGCTAGCAGAATCAGGAAGATCTTCTTGCTCTGCTGATGCAAAACTCTTTAGAGAATCATCTGTTTCAGAATGAGCAGTATCTTCTTCAGTTCCAGAGGCAGAGGCTTGAGTTGGACTGGTGTAAGGTTTAGAATGAAGAGGAGGAGGAAAGGTTTTCTCTTGTTCGGATGATGAAATGTAGAATTTGAGACCAATCTCACCTTTAACAGAAGAAAGAAGCCATTTCTTCTCCAACGTGAAGCGCTGGTACACTTGGTCGTCCTTGTAAACAATATTAGAGAGAGGAATCTTGACTCTACCGAGGAAACTTCTACCGGGAATCGGTCTTCTTTCGTGGTAAACAGAGACTTCAATGTGTTGGTTGTGATGGCTTATCACACTCTGGTCGTAATCAAAGAAGAGTTTCTGGTTCCAGACAGGGTTAAGGCTTTTAGGTACGGTTCTTGTTTTGCTTAACTGGTTAAGGAAATCAACTTCTACAAAAGGACTTGCTGAGCCTTGGCCATCTCTGGGCATAAGATATTGAGCATCAACCACGTGCACGACCAGTTTGGTGGTGTTTCTCATTGTGGGTTTTTCTTGGTTTCTTGGAGTGCAAGGGAGATTTAAAAGGGAAAGAATCTTGAGGAGAGAAACCTAATTGTGGAAGAAAGGTATTTATTCTGATTAAAGAAAGAAGCTTGTTTAGAAGTTGAAGTAAAGAATGTGATTATGAAGAAGCTGCTTTTGTCTCTCATTAAACTTTTTTTTTTTTTTTTTTTTTTTTTTTTTTTTTTTTTTTTTTTTTTTATGGAAGAAGAATTTAGAGAGGAAAAGTATAAAGCTGCAAATGGTTACAGGTCGAACAAATGCGGGACAAAGGCTTTATTTTCTTTTTGCATCTATGCAAAGCTCAAAGCAAACAATCCTTTTGCTGGTAATGTACTAATTTAATTTAGATATACAATTAATTTTATATCAACATTCGAACTTTATACAAAATAAGTATTTTTTTTTCTTACTAAATAAGTAATTTATAATATCGTTGTAGATAAATTTCGTATACAAGGACGAAACGTACCAAATAAAACCCATCTTTCCATTTGGGCGGATTTTCGATTACTTAAGGGAAAAAATGGATATATGCTAAGTAAAAACTAGGTGCTACCCACACATATAGAATTTATCTAAAAGTGATTCAAATTAATTAAATAGTAAAATATTAAATATCTAATATTTTTGTGGTGTAATAATAATTTATATATATAAGTTATTAACTTCCGCTATCCGGGGTTTGTTATTATCGATTGATTTAATATATTTCTGGTTTTAGTATTCATTTAAGTAGTTATACATTGACAGTAGTAATACAAAAATACTATAATATTTATTATTTATTATTTTTAACAGAAATGTTCTTTATTTATAGTTTTAGTATCATTTACGTTATTTAAAATTGTTTTAATAAGAAAAAAAATTTATAGGATAAAATTTAGTATAAAATATATTACTAATATGATGTGTTATTATCTCTTACTTGTTTTCTACTATTAATGATTTTGCTATTAGTAAAACAATTATAAAAATATTTTGACAATGACCCTATTCATCCTAAAAAGACCATCATAACATCTCTTATACAAAAATAAATCATCCCCAATCAGTAAGAAATCTTGCCATCAAGTTTCCGCTACATATGAACTAAACGTTGGCATAAAGAGGTCATGTCATAACTGTTTTCTCACTTTTACATGTATACTCGATTTAAGATCCAAGTGTGTAGAAACTTTTCAAACCAAAATCTTTAATGCTACAAAATTGACTAAGATAAAAAAAAATCTACTAATATATAACGAAAATGTAAATCAAAAGTATTCATGAAAGGAAAGGTCATGAGCTTTTCACATTTTCCTAAAGATGTTGTGTCGGAACTGTTTTTTCCTCCGATATGTAGTTCACCACATACAACTCTATCTTTGGTGTGGATCATATGAGCCTTTTACACTCTTCTTCTTCATTCACATTTTTCTTTTTCTTATATGCCTTCTCGTCATTCCACGGTCTCTCTTTCTCTTTGCTTCCACGTTTCCTTCTTCTTCGCTTTCTCTCTCTTTTTCTTCTTCCTTTCAATTCCCTCCTCATTAAGGTTTTTCTTCTTCTTCCCTATTATCCTTTGGTTAGGTGAAAACGTCGACGGAGATGATTAGAATGACAATGGCTTGGGTACACGATGGATATGACATGTCGACATAGGATTCACTTCTCTTTCGAAGCTTTCATGGCTATGGGCTTTCATGCATCACGTATGCAACACATACAACCTAAAACGTAACGATAACATTAGAAGGAATTAATTAGGAATTTCAAAACTTAACAATATTTTACGTCATCACTACCATCATCATCGCCAACATAATCACACCTTCGACGGCAAACACAAATCAGATTACAAAGATGTGTCACTTCTATTTTTTTTTTTTTTGTTATCCGAAATTAATTAGAGCTCAAAAGTGCCATTCTTGATGAATGTTGTTTACAAAAGAACCACGTGGTTCTGTACAAACTTTTCGTGCCAAATTATCCGCTTTAACATAAGCCCTACGAGAAATTAAAGATAAAGAAAAGGATGAAAACTCCTCCTTGTCGCTCTGAAATTCCTCCAAGTACACTGAAAACGCCGGCCATTCGGTTGCAGAAGACACCATCTTCACCAGGTCTGAACAGTCTGTAAAGAACGCTACCTCTTGATTATCTGCACCAATCATACACTTCATCGCCCAGAGAAGGACTTCGACTTCGGCATGTAGTGGAGATAGACTTCTACGGAGGTTCGCAGCTCCCATGGTTGGCAGGCTCTCCATTTGACGATGTACAGAACCACCCTGTACCGGAAAACTTGTCACTTCCTTTCCATGATCCATCCACAAAACAACGGTATCCGAAATAATTTGATTCAACTGAAACATCCCTCACTCGAATTCGATTTACCAAGTCCACATAACCATAATTTTCATTATGGAGTTCAATTTGAGCTGATTGCCATAATTGTGCCTCTTTTTACGCTAATCGTAATACCTCTATTAGGTCTGTATCTATGTTTTCAAATATTTTTTTGTTCCTTTCTTTCCAAATATACCAAATAATCCATGGAAAGGCTGATGAATCAAATTCCGAAGGTATTCTCCAAAATAAGTGATCCAAATTCACAAAATTAGGTTATGTGGGAAAAATCCCCATAGCCGTAGGAATCTGTGAAAGCGCCCAAATCTGCCGTGCCGGATGGCACTGAAAGAGGGTATGAATGATCATTTCCTCAGGTGCGCCACATCTGGCACAGCCCGTGTCACAATCAATTCCTCCTCTCCGCAAATTTTCCGTAACCGGTACACATCATGTTAAGATTTGCCACAAGAAATGGCGTATCTTAGGTGGACACTGCACTTGCCAAGAATATGCTTTTAACGGGTTGATATCAGGGCCAAATAAAGTTAAATTGGTCTCCAACTTTTCTAACCGAGTGGTATGATATCCCGATTTGACTGTATATTTTCCGAATTTTGTAAAATGCCAACCCAAAGAATCTTCATTTGTTTGGCGCACCCACGTGTATGGTGCTTATTAGCGCGACATCATCTGGATCAAAGATCACTTTTAAGAGATCATTATTCCAAAAGATCTTCCGACGATCTATAAGATCGTTAACTTTTAAAGATGGGTCAGCAACTGAACCATTACTTTTTGCTGGTCTCGAGAATTGAGCTGGAATCCAGGGATCCTCCCAAACCGAGATGGCTGTCCCAGATCCGACTCTTTTAGAAAGTCCTTTATTAACCAGAGATCTAGCTGAACATATACTCCGCCATCCATATGATGGAGAATACAATTTTATATTTTCAAAAGGATAGGATTTCCTAAAATATCGTCCTTTAAACACCTTTGCGAAAAGAGAATATGGAACCGTGATCAACCGCCATAATTATTTTGCAAGTAAAGCTGAAATAAAATCGTCAACATTCCAAAATCCTAAAACCCCTTCCGATTTGCTATTGCACAATTTATTCCAAGCCATCCACTTCATACCTCTGGAATCACCATTTGAGCTCCACCAAAAATTAGCAACTGCGCTAGTATGTTTAGAAGTGATTGTTTTAGGTAGTCTGAAGCATGACATAACATAAGTTGGTAATGCCGCAACTACCGATTTAATCATCACTTCCTTTCCCCCTTTTGATAAAAATTTTGCCGACCACCCGTTAATCCTTGTTTGTAGTCTTTCTCTGACAAAAGAGAAGATTTTTGTCTTGGATCCTCCTAAGCTCTCCGGCAATCCAAGATAAGAACTCATACCACCGATATTAGTGATACCTAAGGTAGATTTGATTTCATCTTTGATATCATCATCTACCTTATGTCCAAACTGAATCGAGGATTTTAAAAAATTAATCTGGTGTCCCGAGACCGCTTCATATTTCTTTTAAATTCCCAAAATTACCCTACATCGATCCTTGTTGGCCTTGCAAAAAAAGAAGCTATCATCCGCAAATAACAGATGTGAAACCGAAGGGCTTGCATTTGCTACTTTGATACCCGTAATTAATTTTTCCCGTTCAGCTTTTCGAATATTCGCAATTAGCACTTCTGTGCAAATGATTTATAAATAAGGTGAGAGGCGGATCTCCTTGTCATAAACCCCTCTCTGGTACTATTAGTCCTCTAGGTTGTCCATTAAGGAGAACTCTATATTGGACCATTGTAATACACCACATTATCCATTTTATCCATTTTTCAGAGAAACCCAATTTTCTTAAAACCTTCTCTATGAAAATCCATTCCACCCTATCATAGGCTTTACTCATATCTGTTTTAATTGCCATGAATTTTCCTTTACAGGAAAGGTTAGTTCTCAACCCATGGAACATCTCTTGTGCGATGAGAATATTATCCGAATTATCAATCGTCCTTCTACAAAAGCCGATTGTGTTTCCAAAATCAGTTTTGGTAGCACCGTCTTTAGTCTTTGACAAAGAATCTTCGATATAATTTTATACCCAACATTGCAAAGACTGATAGGCCGTAATTCCGTCATCCGTGTCAGTTTTTCAGTTTTTGGAATCAAGCAAATGTTAGTCGTATTTAACCGTTTATCAAAAATTTTATCCTCTAAAAAGGAGTTGACCAGAAAAAGAAGGTCTGTTTTAATGGTAACCCAAGCTCTTTGGTAAAATAAAGCTATCATACCATTAGGACCTGGCGCTTTTTCCGGATGCATCATAAACAAAGCCGTTCTCACTTCACATTCTGTAGCAGGTGCCGTTAAAAAATTATTAATTTGTTCCGTAATCAGAGTTTGAACTTCTGCCAAGGATTCCTCAAAAGCCTCGGGCTTAGTTGTAGTAAAAAGTTCCTTAAAATAAGACACCGCTATATTTTGAATACCCTTATCCTCTGCAGACCAATTCCTGTTTTCATCATGTAGCCCCGTTATTCGATTCCTTGCCCGTCTTTGTTTTGTTAGTGCATGAAAATACTTTGAATTATTATCCCCTAGTTGCATCCAAAAGCTCCTACTTTTTTGATGCCAATACAACTCCTCATCTCGATAAGCCTCTTTCAACCACAATGTTAACTTTGTAATCTCCTCCCGTGGTCTCCTATCATCTCTTTGTGCCACGAGTAATTCCGATTTTAGTTCCTCCATTGTTTGCCGCCCATAGGGAGTTAAATCTTTCCTCCACTACGAAATAGCTCGCCTACAATTAGTCAATTTTTCAACAAATTTTCCTTCACCTAATTCAGAGTCCGAATTCCACCCATTTGAAATTACCTCGAGTAATCCTTCCTTCCCAATCCATCTTTTATCAAAACTAAAATTTCTTTTCCCACGTGGGACCTTATCCATGAGTGTAGCTACCACTGGTGAATGGTCGGAAGCTACCATTGCTAAATATTCAACGAAAGAATTGCAGAATAATTCATGCCAATCTTCTTTATCTAAAGCTCTATCCAAACGACACTGTATTGGTTTCTTGTCCCCCCAACCCCGCTGTGGATGTAGGATTCACACTCGATTTTCTTTAAGTATTTTTGTGGAGAAAAACTCTAAAATCAACAAATGAAAAATAAGGATTTGAAAAGGAAAGTAACCAAGAAACTAAATAAAGCGAAAGAATTTGGCAAGAATAAAATAGTAAAAAGCCTTGCGAAATTGTAAAAGAAAGAGTATGTTGTATTGCTTGATAGTAAGAGGTATAAGGTTGTTCCCCCTCAAACACATGCGTTTGAGGTTGTATTTATAGCAGAAAACATGATCAATGCGGTCATTTACTGCTCATAATCGCATTGATCCGCATTAATCATGTAGGTTATGTTGGGGTCGGATCCCACACATCTTCGGTAGGATCCACTTGGATCTGTCCACGTCATTATTACATAGTAATCCTCTAGGATCTCTAGATGTTTCATTGCGAGAATCGAGCTCGACCTGTCGGAAGTTGG
>NW_003302548.1:10747976-10758835 GCF_000004255.2 Arabidopsis lyrata subsp. lyrata | reverse complement strand
GAAGCGAGGAGAATATTGCTCGAGGTTCGCGGCAGCGTCAAGACGCATGCGTGGCGGAGTCAACAAGAAAGGGTTCAGAAGATCCACGCGAAGCCCAAGATAGTTCAAATTCAAGCCGTTTTGGTCAAATTGTAACCTACATGATTAATGCGGATCAATGTAATCATGAGCAGTAAATGACCGCATTGATCATGTTTTCTCTATAAAAACAACCTCAAACGTGTGTGTTTGGGGAGAGAACAACTTTTTCCTCTTACGATCAAGCAATACAACATACTTTTTCTTTTACAATTTTGCAAGGCTTTTTACTATTTTATTCTTTCCAAGTTCTTTCGCTTTATTTAGTTTCTTGGTTACTTCCCTTTTCAATTCCATATTTTCATTTGTTGATTTTAGAGTTTTTCTCCACAAAAATACTTAAAGACAATCGAATGTGAATCCTACATCCACATTTTGGCGCCGCCTGTGGGGAGTTACCGTAAAACTCTTTGATTTCAAAATCTCTCTTTTTCAAACCAAGAAACTATGGCTGATTAGCAAGCTTTGAGCAATGCAATTGCCTCGCTTACTCAGTCAACCACTGATCTGACCAATCAGATGAGTACACTCGCTAGTGCCAACGCCACTTTTGGTGAAAGGTTAAACTCAATCGAGCAAACTTTAACGAGTGTTCAAAATACTCAAACACATTTGTCAAACGCGCAGAACGTTGTTTCAAGCCGTTTAGATAATTTGTCCTCAGCACAAACGACAGCGTATCAGCGCAGGCTGTTCCAAACTCCCACACTAAACAGATCCGGGAGCACTCAAACTCCTCCTACGGGACGTCCTTCTAGTACTAGCAATCAGACAACCGTAGGAGATGGGTCTAATCCAACCGGGGATGAAAATCCCCAAAATCAGGGCAATCCTGCTATTGACGAAGGACTCCTTATGGAAGAACCTGATGTCATCCTTTCCGATGATTTCGTCAAAGTTCGTCAAGAGCTTGATGAGATGAAATCGAAGTTTCATCAGGCGACCAGTTCGGCACCTGAGATCGATCGAGTAATCGAAGAAACTCGACGAACATCCTTCACTTCGAGAATCTCGAACCTTCGGATCAAAGATTCTCGAAAGGTCAAATTACCAACTTACGATGGTAAAGGTGATCCTAAAAATCACCTCGCTGCTTTTCAGATCGCTGCTGGCAGAATTGATCTAGAACCAGACGAGGAAGATGCCGGATATTGAAAACTATTATCTGAGAATCTATCCGGATCGCCTTTATTATGGTTCACTCAGTTGGAGCCTGAATCTATTGATAGTTTTAAGGAATTGTCCTCCGCATTCCTAAAACAGTATTCCATGTTTATGGAAAAGGCAACCTCTGATGCAGATCTATGGAATTTAACCCAAGGTCAGAACGAACCACTTCGCAAGTATATCGCTAAATTCAAAGAAGTGAAAGCCAAAATTCATGGGGTATCACACGCTGCTGCCCTTTTTGCTTTAAGGAACGGACTTTGGCATGAATCCCGATTTCGGGAAGAGATCATCGTCAATCGTCCGAGCACTATCCAAGATGCTTTATTCAGAGCTACTAATTGGATGGAGGCAGAAGAAGAAAAGCTTAGCCTCGCTAAAAAGCATCGGCCAGCAAAATTGGTTGTTGGAAATCCGACTAAAAAATTCGAACCAAAAGATCAAAAACGGTTCGGAGTTAATCCTGCTACTAATGCCGTAGGAAAACCCTCCCCAAACAAAGGAAGATACAATTCTTCTAATACCTGGGTTAGAGATGAGAGTGCCTATTGCGATATTCATAGAGTAAATGGGCATTCCACCAAAGATTGCAGCGTACTCAAAAAGCACCTCACCGAACTGTGGGCAGCTGGAGAGCTCGCTAACTTCAATATCGAAGAGTTTTTGGAATCTTATCATAAAGAAAAAGAAGATTCTGAAGCGTCCAATCCTCCTGAAAAGAAACACAAGCCCAATGGGCCCGGAACTCCGAACACTCCTAAGAAAAGGATCGATGTTATAATGGGAGGATCCAAATTGTGCCGAGATTCGATCAGATCAATCAAAAGGCACAAGAAATCAGCATCAATTCAAACCGCTGTGGGTTTCCAGTCAAATGAACAAACACCTTCTATCTCTTTCGACAATTCGGACACTCAAGGATTAACAGGACCTCATGACGATGCTCTTGTGATAACTTTAGATGTTGCGAACTTCGAAGTAACTAGGTGTCTAATTGATACTGGAAGCTCGGTAGATCTCATATTTCTAAGCACTTTGCAAAGAATGGGAATCAGTAAGGCTGACATTATCGGTCCACCGGCACCATTAGTAGCTTTCACGAGTGACACATCTATGTCCTTGGGGAACATAAAACTACCAGTGCTCGCCGCAGGGGTTCCTAAAATTGTAGAATTTATTGTTTTCGACCATCCGACCGCTTAAAACATAATTCTCGGAACTCCGTGGATTTATCAAATGAGGGCTATACCTTCAACTTATCACCAGTGTGTGAAATTTCCAACTCCTGCAGGAATCAGAACCATTCGTGGAGATCAGGAAACGTCGCGATCTTGCTACCTCATGGGACATCGTTTAAAGCTTAAATAGCAATTAATGATAAACGCTAAGCAAGAAATCACTTCACGTTACCCAAGTGGTCTCAGTTCAAGTGAAGTTACCACAGAAATTGAAATTGATTCCGAATTTCCAGATCGAAAAGTAAAAATCGGTACTACTTTAGATTCAGAAATCAAAGATCAGTTGGTAACATTTCTAAAAGAAAACAAACATACTTTTGCCTGGTCGGCGAAAGATATGTCTGGAATCGACAAAAGTATCATTACCCATGATTTAAACGTCGATCCCAGTTTTAAACCAATAAAGCAAAAAAGAAGAAAACTTTGTCCAGACCGAGCTCAAGCAGTCAATGACGAAGTCGATAAGCTTTTGAAAATTGGTTCCATCAGAGAAGTGAGATATCCGGACTAGTTAGCAAACCCCGTGGTAGTCAAAAAGAAAAACGAAAAATGGAGAGTATGTGTCGATTTCACCGACATTAACAAAGCTTGCCCGAAAGATAGCTTTCATCTCCCACATATCGATCGGCTCGTTGAGTCAACAGCCGGAAATGAACTCTTAACTTTTATGGATGCATTCTCTGGATATAATCAGATCATGATGAATCCCGAAGATGAAGAGAAAACATCCTTCATAACAGATAGAGGAATCTATTGTTACAAAGTTATGCCATTTGGTCTAAAAAATGCCGGTGCAACATACCAACGTTTAGTTAACAAAATGTTTTCAGAACATTTGGGCAAAACGATGGAAGTATATATTGATGATATGCTTGTAAAATCTCTTAAGAAATCCGAGCACATCACACATCTCGAGCAATGTTTCAAAATTCTGAACGAGTTCGGAATGAAATTAAATCCCGCTAAATGTTCCTTTGGCGTGCCTTCCGGAGAATTCCTAGGGTACATAGTCACGAAAAGAGGGATAAAAGCTAATCCTAATCAGATTAACGCTTTCCTTACTATGCCTTCGCCAAGAAACATAAAGGAGGTCCAACGATTGACAGGCAGAATTGCTGCATTAAATCGTTTCATATCGAAGTCTACCAATAGATGTCTCCCCTTTTATCAAATTTTGAAAGGGAACAAAAAATTTCGGTGGGATGATCAATGCGAAGCAGCATTTGGTCAGCTCAAAACTTATCTGACAACACCGCCGATTCTCTCAAAACCTGAATTAGATGAGAAACTTTATCTTACATTTTAGTTTCTAACCATTCCGTAAGTGGGGTTTTAGTTCGAGAGGACCGAGGTGAGCAAAAGCCATTGCTACATAAAATTGTCGAGTTTTCATCAAGCCAATTTTCTACATAAGTAAATCTCTTACTAGTCCAGAAACAAGATATATCATGATGGAGAAATTAGCTTTAGCAGTGGTCGTATCTGCTAGAAAACTCAGACCTTATTTCCAATCTCATCCTATAGAAGTACTAACTTCCCATCCGCTTCGCTCAATTCTTCACGGGCCAAGTCAGTCCGGAAGGTTAGCAAAATGGGCAATCGAACTCAGTGAGTACGATATAGAATATAAAAGTCGAACTAGCGCAAAAGCACAAGTTCTGGCTGATTTTCTAACCGAACTACCATTAGATGATGGAATCTTTGTTGAAACGGACTCTACACGGAAATTACATGTAGATGGATCTTCTTCTAAACAAGGATCCGGAATCGGCATTAGGCTCGAAACTCCGACAAAGGAAATAATCGAGCAGTCATTTCGGTTAATGTTTCCAGCTTCGAACAATGAAGCAGAATACGAAGCTCTCTTAGCAGGACTTCGGCTTGCTCTTGCGATTGGAGCAGAAAAAATAATAGCTTATTACGATTCTCAGCTAGTTGTAAACCAGTTCGCTGGAGATAACGAAGCTAAGGCTCCTCGAATGGAAGCTTATCTTTCGGCTGTAAAAAAATTAGCCGGAAAATTTAAAGAATTCGAATTAGTTCGAATACCTAGAGGAGAAAACACTTTGTCAGATGCTTTAGCTGCCCTAGCTTCTACCTCAGATCCTGAACTCAAACGAGTTATCCCCGTTGAATGTATTTCCTCGCGAAGTATTTCGGTTGAAGAAACAGAAAACGATAACATTTCGGCGGCCGAATACATCGAAACTCCAAAACAAAGTTACGGAAATAGTTCACTTGTCATCACCAGATCACGAGTAAAGTCTCAAGATGACGAACTTACTCCACCATTGGAACGTCCTAAAAGAAAGGCAAAAAGAAAGTTAAAGGATCAAGAGGTTCCCATTAAAGAACCATCTCGAACCGAACAGTCACTTACAGGTGATGTAGAGGTTCAGGAGACAATTGAAGATCCTGACATTCCTTCCGAACCCGAACCAAGGAAGTTTATACTCAAGGATAATACTTCCGCTAATGATTGGGGGGCTGACTTGAGGGTACCCATCAAAAATTTCATTCTTAATGGAGAACTACCATATGACAAATGGCAAGCTCGCAAATTAAGAATCATCAGCGCTAAGTATTGTATAATTAAAGAGTCATTGTACAAGCGAGGCGTTAGTGATCCTTATCTTTTATGTATTTTCGGACCCGAAATTGAAATAGTGACAAGCGAGGTCCACGAAGGGCTTTGTGGTAGTCATTCTTCGGGGCGAGCAATGGCTTTCAAAATCAAACGATTAGGATATTTCTGGCCAACTATGATTTCAGACTGCATTGATTACGCCAAACAGTGTAAAAAGTGTCAGATGCACGCTCCTCTTATTCACCAGCCATCTGAAATTCTATCACATATATCCGCTCCATACCCTTTCATGAGGTGGTCGATGGATATAATCAGTCCGATGCATCGTTCAACACGAGGCGTCAAATACTTTTTAGTTCTAACGGACTATTTTTCCAAATGGATTGAAGCTGAAGATTATATAAGCATACAAGATTCCGTAGTAAAGACATTCTTGTGGAAACACATTATTTGTCGCTATGGAGTTCCCTACGAAATAGTAACGGATAATGGTCCTCAATTCATTTCAAATGATTTTGAAGATTTTTGTTCCGCTTGGGGAATAAAACTTAGCTACTCAACGCCGAGGTATCCTCAAGGAAATGGACAAGCGGAAGCCTCCAATAAAACCATTCTCAGCAATCTTAAAAAACGCTTGAGTGCTCGAAAAGGTGGATGGTATGACGAGCTGCAACCTGTGTTGTGGGCTTACCAAACAACCCCGAGGCGGGCAACGGGCGAAACTCCATTCTCACTAGTTTATGGGATGGAAGCCGTAGTCCCGGCCGAGCTAAATGTCCCAGGTTTGCGCCGAAGCGAAGCTCCACTTAACGAAGAGTCGAGTTCTAAATTATTAGAAGACGTTCTCGATACAATCAATGAAAGGCGAGACCAATCCCTTATCCGACTTCAGAATTATCAACAGTTGACCGCTCGATACTATAACTCAAAGTTTAAAAACAGACCTTTAAATGTAGGAGACTTTGTTTTAAGGCGAATGTTCGATAATACAAAAGAAGAAGGAGCTAGAAAACTCGGTATTAACTGGGAAGGCCCTTATCAAATCGCTGAAAAAATCCGAAACGGTGTATACCGTTTACAAGACCTTGATGGAAATCCCGTTCAAAGGCCTTGGAACATAATCATCTTGAAAAAGTTCTATTGCTAAAGCAAACACATTCGAACTACGATTTGGCTTGATCCCATTCTGGGTACGTAGGCAGCTCGCTAATCACGAGTCCTGCTATAATATAAAAATAAAAATATTATTCCAGTCATGGAATCCTGTTTTTATAAATTCGATATTCGAGCATGAACATAAAGATACGTTGCGAACAATGTATAAATAAATATTTCTTGCTAAGCTAAGACCGGATCTAGAAGGGTCTTGAATTACGGAACAACTCCGCTCCTTGACCAGCGAAGTCAACGATGCTCATAATGCAACCTGGCATGTTTCCGTACTCCTGAAGTCCTAGTTCGATCCAATCGGAAGGATGGGCTTCGAGGCGATGAAGCTCGCGAGATATATCGAGGCGACGCTTCTCTAGCTCCATTATCCGTTTCCTAATCTTTTTCTTCTCATCTTCGAGCTCATCATGCCGAGTGATAAGCTGAAGAAAATAAAACGCTACGTTTAGCAATAACAAAAAGAAGTTAATCACTAGGATGGAAAATACCTTATTGATAAACTCCTCAGCCTTAACACGATCTTGAGGCAACAATCTCTCGATTAGAACGATCGGAACCTGAATGCTAGTTCCCTTCTTCAATATTTGTGAATCTTTTGGTTCGCCGGACTCTCCTGCTCTTATAAGTTCGATGTCCGACGTCTTCGAAGGATCAACACTCATCACTTTGAACAAGTCTGAAGGATTCTCTGATGAGTTACCTCCCTTGAACATTTTTGTAGAAATGTTGTTGAAATTCAATGACAGACTACACCCACTTTATAATCGAAAAATTATTCAATTGCATTTAAGAGGATTAATTGACGATTTCCCAAATCTGAAATTACGACTTCCATGGAAAATGTAATCGAGTTAATTACTAATTATATTCCCTAGATTAAACGCATTAAATGAGATTTGAATAAATCGGCGAATTTAGAGCGAAAGAGGAAATGTAATTGATGTTGCTGGGTTTCAAGACCAGTGACATTTTACAAACATAAATAAGAAAGTATTCGATCAAAAGTCTTCGCCTGATAATGACTCCAGCGAGGTGGAAGATCCCGAACAGCTTTCCGAGGATAGCCCCTCGTCAGAAGATAAATCAAAAGGGCCGAGAAGTCATCAACAATTTTCGTCTCCGGTTCCTCTTTTTCTTCAGTTCTTAACATCGGAAGTCTCCGGAACTCTGAGGAACATGAAACGAAAGAGGACCCATCACTGGTCGCCAAGGATAAACGATGAAATTTATCCAGTATGCGGAGGAATCTTCGGAGGCAAGTAGGCATTATGGCCACGATGTCTAGACCATTCCTCTCCCATTCGTGCGGCTCAGATTCCAAGCGAAGGATCTCTCTTTCCATCCTCTTTATACGCTCATCAAGAGCACGGCGCCTCCTTCCGATTTTTTGTCTCTTATCACATAAAGCTTTGTGTCTCCCGACGATCTGTTTGAACGAACATTTCGTCAAATGACCAAAAGAAAAGAGGTTATAGTTTTATGAGAAGACTAAGAGTTAGAAAAGGAATCTTTTCCAGGAAGTCGTAACATTTGACCCTTTCCTTCCCTGTTCGGAAATGAAAAAACGTTGGGTGAATAACTCCCTTTGGAGAGAATCCGTCTTCGGACTCAAACAATGGGTTCCCACTTGAAGTTGTTATTCTTGAGCTTGATCTGAAAGAATACAGCGACATCTTTTCAAGTTTTTTCTTATAATGAACTATGGTCATCTTTCGGAATCTTTTTTAAAGGAGAAAGGGGTTCAGATTTCTAGAAAAAATTATATATTGTTGGCCTGTTGGAGCAGGCTTCAGATCCAATTAAAACGCGGCCCAGCGATTCCGAAGCCATCATGGGCAACGATCGAAATCATTGCCTGGTCATATTTATGACAAAATTCTCATGAATTAAAAATCTTATCCCTCGAAATAAAAAGAAAACTTAAGCCGAGCTCCATCCTCGCCTTCGAGAGACCGAGGAAAAATACTTATTAAGATTTTTTCTTTAAAAAAGGCAAGTGAGCCTGATCAGCTCATCTCTCACAATTCATAAAACCTCTTTGGCAGGCTAGGACTTGCAAACCTAGAATCGTATCCAAACGTTTTTGCTAAAAAAAAATAATAATCATATGCCAGAGCATGTACATGGTTGTGTTCGGTCACACTAGTTGAACAAAATCTTTCCATCAAACGGAACAATCCTCATGGACTCAACAAAACAATTCTTAAAAAAAAAAAAACGTTCCTACACCTCTGGAGAACCCTCATGTGGCCGAGAACCTTCACCTACCTCAAATTGAGATGGGGAATCTCCAAATACCAAAGAAAATTGTTTCAGATCGAGAGTAGGACGGGAAGCCGAGGATAGCTCGGACTCAACCATAGCGAGTTCGGCAGCAACTTCGCTCCTCTCGTTCTCAAACAAAAATCTCCCAGACTCTAGTTCCTTAATCAGGTCAAAATTGCTCTTTAGCTCGGCTCGATCTGTTAGAAATTTAGTCCAGACCTCTTCGTCCTTGAATAACTTTGTGACAGATTGGATAAGTTGCATACCGAATCCCCTCATCTCTTCTCCAGCATTATGTTCGGCCTCAGCGATATCATGAGCCCTGTTCCTAGTTAAAAGCTCGATCTCTTGATTTGCTTCTTCGAACAAAGCCGTATTCTTCTTAACGTGTCGTTTAGATGAGAAGCTTTTACCTAAGGAAGGGAAGTTGTCATAATCTAAAAGATCCGAACCTGGGATAGGTAGCAAGCTCGATTGGCGAACATCTGACGGATTTCCGGCCTCCAAACTGAAAAAAGAGGAAGGGACGCCCCTTCCCTGGTTTGGAAACTTCGGAAGATGTCTCCAATCTCTTCTCCGCCTGCGAAGCAGAGGAGAATAGCAGATTAATAAAATAAATGCAATCTACAGCAATTTTTGCTAATGCTCGCTTTCTAAGTAAAAACTTACCTGAAATAGAAGCGGGTAAAGGATTTTGAGTCCTAACACTCAATCCTTGAGATAGGGGAGCCTCCGGTCTCGGCTCATCTATTTCCTCTGAAATTACTCTGTCTCCCGGAAGAGGGAGCTCGGAGTTAAAAGGTTCTGAAGAGGGAGAAACAGAACGTAGAGGGCTAGAGACTCGTGGCGGAGAACTTAATCTCACGGTTTTAAGTCTCTCGTTTGATGGATTATCGGAATCAGGAGCCTTCCTCTTTGTACGAGGAGAGGAGGTTATTTCTCCCTCACACCCTGGTTCGGGAGGGCAAATTGCGGTGGCAACTGCAGGGTCGTTAAGGATCTCGGCTCCATGAGTATCCACCGCGGCTGACAGGCCTGCTTCTAACGAACCATCATCAACCAAAAGGGTCTTCCTGTGGAAGTTACCAACCCTGGAGATTGCAGCTATCCGTTTCTTTTTTCCAATTTCGGATAGCTGATCCTTAAGAGCCTTGACTTCAGCCTGCATCTTTCTTTTATCTCGAGCATTCAGGCTCGAGACGTCTTTCTCCTCGGGAGGAGGATCGAGGGGATGAGTCTGACCATCTTTAATGGCGAGCCCCGCTTTATGAATGCGTTGAAGGGTGAAGGAATTCCAATTTGTTTCACCCTCGGAAACGATTCGAAAGAAGGACAAGAAGTCAACGGTTGGGTGGGGGATCGTCTGGTTCCCTGAAACAAAGTACTGGTTAAGAATTCTATCTCTTTAACATAATACAGTGGAAATTAGTAAAGGTTGGATTTTTAACCAAGTTTACCCGTCCAATTGGCAAGAAGAAGACTTGAAAGACCTTGAACGGAATGGGGATTGACTCGGAAAAAGAACCAGTATTTCTTCCAAGGCCCATCATTCGAGGGCATTCCGTCGATCAGGTTACGGTCAAGGATAGGGTTTATAGAAAAAATACCCGTTGCTGCGGATTCACGGGCTCGAAATAGCCCTAAGAGTTCGCTGGTAGAGAGGGAAGACCCTGCTTCTGCCGAAACAGTCAGGGTGCTCAGAACGTATCGAAGAAAGTTGGGAGCCATTTGGGGAAAGGCAATCCCTAGGTGGAGGAGGTATAAAAGAAGAACTTCCGGTATGGGAAAAAACAAACCACAACCTTTGAAATAGACTTCGTACGCACAACAATAACCCTCTCGCACCACTTTCGGAGACTCGTTGGGTCTAGGAAGAGAGAATTCAATTTCCTGGGGGATGTTACAAAGGCGGCGAAGAGCGCCAAGGGAAGCAGAGGTCGACTGAGATCTGAAATGCGGACCAAATTTGTCTCCCCTTTGGGTGAAGACTTCATCCCCTCTGGGAATAGGGATTCCTTCATTGTTCGAAACATACACGGCTGGAGAAGACATCTTTTACTAAGAGGTTTCTCTTTTTCTGGTTTGGTAAAAGCTTTAGGGGTAAAAGTACGCTGCTGTAATAGCCGTCGTTCCATTTAACCTTATTTAGCGAAAAACCGCCTCGAGAATATTGGGAAGTAGGACAGTTTTCCCCGTGGTATTAATATAAAATTAAGAAATTAATGATGACGGTTGTCAGGGAAATCAAATCATCTGATTATCCGAGATCAGCGTAATAGCGGAAAACATGGAGTAGCAGGCAACAGGCTGTAATTAATCGCTGCCTGCCTCTCCCTCCACTTTCAGACTTTTTT
>NW_003302548.1:10700137-10747876 GCF_000004255.2 Arabidopsis lyrata subsp. lyrata | reverse complement strand
TTTCTCTATAAAGACAACCTCAAACGCGTGTGTTTGGGGGAGAGAACAACTTTTTCCTCGTACGATCAAGCAATACAACATACTTTTTCTTTTACAATTTTGCAAAGCTTTTTACTATTTTATTCTTTCCAAGTTCTTTCGCTTTATTTAGTTTCTTGGTTACTTCCCTTTTCAATTCCATATTTTCATTTGTTTATTTTAGAGTTTTTCTCCACAAAAATACTTAAAGAAAATCGAGTGTGAATCCTACATCCACAGGTTACAATTTGACTGAAACGGCTTGAATTTGAACTATCTTGGGCTTCGCGTGGATCTTCCGAACTCTTTCTTGTTGACTCCGAACTCCTGCGTCTTGACGCTGCCGCGAACCTCGAACAATATTCTCCTCGCTTCGGCCTTCTTTTATGCGAACTATATGTTGAATAAGAGCAAACTCTGTACTGGTAAAGATCGAGCTCTTTAATAAACTGAATCGAACTTCCGACAGGTCGAGCTCGATTCTCGCAATGAAACATCTAGAAATCCAAGAGGATTATTATGTAATAATGACGTGGACAGATCCAAGTGGATCCTACCGAAAATGTGTGGGATCCGACCCCAACATTTAGCCCCCTAAGTCTTGCGAGCTGAGTGCTCGGCTTGTAAGACTTAAGTAAACAGTAATTAATGACTCGAGATCTTTAACATTCTGCACTTATTCCATGTTTTATGCTGTTACGCTGATCTCGGATAATCAGATCATTTGATTTCCCTGACAACCGTCATCATTAATTTCTTAATTTTATATTAATACCACGGGGAAAACTGTCCCACTTCCCAATATTCTCGAGGCGGTTTTCACTAAATAGGGTTCAATGGAACGACGACTTTTACAGCGTACATTCACCCCTGAAAGCTTTTACCAAACCAGAGAAAGAAAAAACTCCTTAGTAAAAAATGTCTTCCCCGGCCGTCTACGTTTCAGACAACGAAGACGATAGTCAAGGAATCCCTGTTCCCAGAGGGGACGAAGATTTTACCCAAGCGGGAGATAAATTTGGTCCGCATTTCAGGTCCCAATCGACCCATGCTTCCCTTGGCGCCGTTCGTCGCCTTTGTATCATTCCCCAGGAAATAGAATTCTCTCTTCCTGGACCAAATGAGTCTCCAGAAATGGTGCGAGAGGGTTACTGTTGCACGTACAAAGTCTATTTCAAGGGTTGTGGTTTATTTTTTCCTATCCCGGAAGTTCTCATTTTGTATCTCCTACATCTAGGGATCGCTTTTTCCAAATGGCTCCCAACTTCCTTAGGTACGTCCTGAGTACCCTGACCGTTTCGGCGGAGGCAGGGTGTTCTCTCACCATCAGCGAACTCTTAGGGCTATTTCGAGCCCGTGATTCTGCGGCAGCGGGTATTTTTCCATGAATCCTATTTTTGACCGTAACCTTATCGACGGAATGCCCCTAAATGATGGGCCTTGGAGGAAATACTGGTTCTTTTTCCGAGTTAATCCTCATTCCGTTCAAGGGCTTTCCGGTTTTCTTCTCCCAAATTGGTCGTCCAAACTTGGTTAGAATCATTCTTTATTATCTTTCTACTACATTGTGTGAAAGAAACGGAATTCTTAACTCAATGTTTTATTTCAGGGAACCAAACTATCCCCCGTCCAACTGTTGACTTCTTATCTTTCTTCCGAATCGTTTCCGAGGGTGACACAAATTGGAATTCTTTCACCCTTCAACGTATTCATAAAGCGGGGCTCGCTATTAAGGATGGTAAAACTCACCCTCTTGACCCTCCTCCTGAAGAGAAAGATGTTTCGAGCCTGAATGCTCGAGATAAAAGAAAAAATCCAGGCTGAGATTAAGGCTCTTAAGGATCAATTATCCAAAATTGGGAAATAGAAGCGGATAGCTGCAATCTCCAAGGTTGGTAGCTTCCACAGGAAGACTCTCTTAGTTGATGACGGTTCCTTAGAAGTGGCTTTGTCAAGTGCGGTGGATTCTTATGGAGCCGATATCCCTAACGACCCCCCAGTTGCCACCGCCATTTGCTCTTCCGCACAAGAGAGGGAGAGAGAAGAAACTCCTCCTCTTTGCACAAAGAGGAAGGTTCCAGACTCGGATACTTTATCAAACGAGAGACTCAAAACCGTTAGATTAAGTTCTCCGCCACGAGCCCCTCGCTTTCTGCATTCTGTTTTCCCCTCTATTGAGCCTTCAGACTCTGAGCTCCCTTTTTCGGGAGACAGAGCAATTCCAGAAGAAATCGATGAGCCGAGACCTGAGACTTCCCTGTCCCAAGGACTGAGTGTTAGGACTCAAAGCCCTTTAACCGCTTCGATTTCTGGTAACACTAGAAGAAATATGAACATTGATAGCACATTACGATAGCGCAGTTTTCGTAACTGCTATTAAAGATAAAATTCGGAATTCAGTTACTATATTATAGCATTTCAAAAATGCTAAACCGAAAAATAACTAAGCGGAAAGTGAAAATTCACTTGAGTATCCTATGACCGCCAATATTTAGTAAAAAATCACACATAGCGCTAATACTAAAATCACTTAACCAAAAAATAAGAAGAAAAACCCTAAAATTACTTAACCAAAATCGTTTACTTAGGCAAAATCACTATTCTCTCTTTTTCTTCTCGTTCATCTTTCTCTTTTTCTCTTGGTCGCATCCCCTTAATCGATTCTCATCTCATGGCTACAGTTACTCCTCCTGCTAGGTGATAGAGTATACCTCCTACCTCAAACCCTAATGTCGTCAAGCCCATAGAGATTCGATTTGAAAATGGCGAACATTTCTGTTTCCTTTCCAGATCTAAGTAGGTTTACTCTCTCACTCGATCTTCTGATTAATTTAAGTCCGATAGCGAGATTTGCTTATCCTTTGTTTTGATTCTCCTTTTCGGTCTCTTTAATTCCTTTTGGTTGTTACCTATTGGAGTGTGGTTATCCCCGGTTTAGTTTAATTTATCTTGGTTATGTTAACTGAGATTGTATAGCTTTAGTATACTTGTATAAATACTCTGTACAGATACATTTTACAATCTAATGAGAAATAAATATTCATAAAAAATTTTCTCATCTTCTTCTCTCTCAAGTAATATGGTATCAGAGCCCAAGGTTGGCCCAACAAACAAATTCCCACACAAATGGTTTCCCACCTATGTGGCCCATATAAGTGGCATGTCTTGTTGTATTTCCGAGATGTTGGGCTTGGGCTGTTCCCGTTGGGCCGTTTCCCACCCACATCTCGAGGAGGCCTATTAGAATGTCCCACATTGCTTGGGATTAAGATCTTTGGGTAGTATATAAAGGATGTGGCAATCCTTAACTCTTGAGCTAGCTTTTGGGTTAAGTTAGGTCACATTCCTAATATGGTATCAGAGCCATCAAGCTCGAATCTCCATTGATTTCGATTTGATTTCATCGTTTTTGAGCTCAAAAATCATCATCTACAATGGTGACAGCTCGTGTTATTCGGAAATCCACTCGATCGAAGTTTGGAACAAGCTCAGCTACTCGAAAAACGTCGCGATCGTCTGATGTTGTTGAATCTCCTCCGCCTACTCCTCCAGTTGCTAAATCTCGAGCTTCTGGAGCTTCGCGCACCGTCGCATCATCGGAATACTCAGATCAGGCGTATTCTCCTTTCTTCCTTCACAGTGCCGATCATCAAGGTTTGGTTTTAGTCGCGATTCGTTTAGATGGAACTAACTATGATGATTGGGATGCTGCGATGCGTATTGCTTTAGATTCAAAAGGGAAAATAGGATTTATAGATGGATCCTTAGCTCGTCCTAATGAATCGGATGCAAATTTTCCTATCTAGTCTAGATGCAACAGTATGATAAAGTCTTGGCTCTTGAATTCGGTTTCTCTACAGATCTATCGCAGTATCTTGAGATTGAAGGATGCTTGTGATATTTGGCATGATCTGTATAGCCGATTTCATATGAGTAATCTTCCAAGAACTTTTAATCTCACACAAGAGATTCAAGATCTTCGTCAAGGATCTATGACTTTGATGGAGTACTATACGACTTTGAAGACTTTATGGAGCAATTTGGAGAATAGTGAAGAACTTGATGAACCTTGTACCTGTGGTAAAGCTGCTCGTCTGCAATTGAAGGCAGAGAGAGCTAAAATTGTTAAGTTTTTTGCAGGACTTAATGATTCCTATGCTATCATTAGGAGGCAGATTATCATGAAGAAGGTTCTCCCTAGCCTTGCTGAAGTCTATAATATTCTTGATCAGGATGATAGTCAGAAAGGATTTTCAACTCTGACTGTTACTCCTGCTGCTTTTCAAGTCTCAGAAGTTGAGATTTCCTCTGGACAAGATCGCACAATTTGTTATGTACAGACTGGTCCAAACAAAGGAAGACCTATCTGTTCTTATTGTAATCGTGTAGGACACATTGCAGAGAGATGCTATAAAAAAGCATGGATTTCCCCCTGGTTTTACACCTAAGGGTAGAGTTTTTGATAAGTCTGGTGCAGGTAAACCAAAGCCTATTGCTGCTCAAGTGACTTTGGCTACTCCACCAGATGAAGAATCTCAGAATGTGGAAAGTATGATTGGAAATTTAAGCAAAGATCAGATTCAACATTTTATTGCACTCTTCAGTTCTCAGTTACAGACTCCTGCAGTTGCTACTGGATCAAATGAAGCTAGCTCATCTAAATCTGATTACACTGGTATTTCTTTGTCTCCTTCTACCTACTGTTTTGTTGGCATTTTGACAGTCTCCAAGACTACTATTTCTCCACAGACTTGGGTTATAGACTCAGGAGCAACTCATCATGTTGCTCATGATAGAAGCTTATTCTTGAATATTGATACTTCTGTTATGAGTTGTGTGAATTTGCCAGCATGCCCAACAGTTAAGATCAGTGGTGTGGGCACAATTAGGATTAATGCTCATATCCTTCTACAGAATGTGCTATTCATTCCAGAATTCAGATTGAACTTGATCAGTATCAGTTCTTTGACTAGTGATCTTGGTTTCAGAGTTATATTTGATCCTAATTCTTGTGAAATCCAGGATCTTACCAAGGAGTTGACAATTGGAAAAGGTTGGAGGGTGGCAAATCTATACGTATTGGATGTTGAAGAATCTGAAGTCTCAATTAATGCAGTCGTTGATGTTAGTATGTGGCACCAGAGATTAGGCCATCCTTCATATAGCAGATTGGATGTTCTTTCTCAATCTCTAGGCACTACTAGACATAAGAATAAAGGCTCAGCATACTGTCATGTGTGTTATTTAGCCAAACAGAAGAAGTTATCTTATATTTCCCCCAATAACATTTGTAATTCAAACTTTGAGTTATTACATATTGATATTTGGGGCCCTTTCTCTGTTGAATCAGTTGATGGATTTCGTTATTTTCTGACTATAGTTGATGATCATTCAAGAGCCACTTGGGTTTATTTGTTGAGAAATAAAGCAGAGGTTCTCACAGTATTTCCAGGATTTGTGAACTTGATAGAGAATCAGTATAATGTCAGAGTTAAGGCAGTGAGATCAGATAATGCACCTGAGCTAAAATTCACCAGATTTTATCAAGAAAAAGGAATTCAGTCTTTTCACTCTTGTCCTGAAACACCAGAACAGAATTCAGTGGTAGAGCGTAAGCACCAGCATATTCTTAATGTGGCTCGTGCGTTGATGTTTCAGTCTAAACTTCCTCTACAGTATTGGAGTGATTCAATTTTAACTGATGTGTTCCTCATCAATGACACCTTCTCAGCTACTTTTGAATAAGACTCCTTATGAAGTTTTGACTGGCACTGCACTGGTTTATGATCAACTCAGGACTTTCGGTTGTTTGTGTTATTGCTCAACTTCTCCACAACAGAGACATAAGTTTCAGCCTCGTTCTAAAGCATGTCTGTTCTTGGGATACCCTGCAGGTTATAAGGGATACAAGTTACTGGATTTAGAGACTAATAAAATTTCTATTTCCAGGAATGTTGTATTTCATGAAGAGATTTTCTCATTGGCTAAAGATCCGGATAATGATGAAGCTTTGAAGTTCTTTACATCGACAGATTCTGTGCCTCCAGGTAACATCGATCCATCATTTTTCCCTCCATCACAAATTTCTGATCTACCATTACAAATTTCTTCTAAAAGAGCTAAGAAATCTCCAGCTCATCTTCAAGACTATCATTGTTATTCAATAAACTCTGATATTCAACACCCTATTTCTTCTTCCATTTCATATTCAAACATTTCACCCTCTCATCTCTCATATATCAACAATATCACCAAAATTCATATTCCTACTACTTTTAAAGAGGCACAGGAATCTGAAGAATGGTGTAAAGCGGTTGATGCAGAGATTGGTGCAATGGAATCTACAGATACATGGGAGATTACAACTTTACCTCCAGGAAAGAAGCCTGTTGGTTGTAAGTGGGTGTTTACTCTGAAGTTTCTTGCAGATGGCAGTCTAGAGAGATATAAGGCTCGTCTTGTTGCAAAATGGTATACTCAGAAAGAAGGAGTTGATTATACTGAGACGTTTTCCCCTGTTGTTAAAATGGCTACTATTAAGTTGTTACTCAAAGTGTCTGCAAGCAAGAAGTGGATATTAACACAACTTGATATATCAAATGCGTTTCTTAATGGTGAATTGGAGGAGGAGATATTCATGAAACTTCCTGAAGGTTATGCAGCCAGAAAATGTATTTCTTTACCTCCTAATGCTGTTTGTAAACTTAAAAGATCCATTTATGGACTTAAACAGGCATCTAGGCAATGGTTTAAGAAATTTTCCACCTCATTGATGAATATGGGTTTTCTAAAAGGTCATGGGGATCACACTTTGTTTGTGAAATGCTATGGAGATGATTTTATTGCAGTTCTAGTATATGTTGATGATATAGTCATAGCTAGCACTACGGATCATTTGGCTACTCTGGTAACTCAAGGATTACAGAGTCAGTTTAAATTGAGAGATTTGGGACCTCTGAAGTATTTTTTGGGATTGGAAATTGCTCGTACATCTAAAGGTATTTCTCTTTGCCAAAGAAAGTATGCTTTGGAGTTGCTTTCAGCTACTGGTATGTTGGGATGCAAGCCAACTTTAGTTCCTATGATTCCTAATGTCAAGTTACAGAAAGCGGATGGTATATTATTGGAGGATAAAGAAGAATATCGCCGAATTGTTGGAAAGTTGATGTATCTGACTATTACTAGGCCAGACATCACCTTTGCAGTGAATAAATTGTGTCAATTTACTTCAGCTCCACGCACCACTCATCTTGCGGCTGTGTATCGTGTCCTGCAGTACATAAAAGGCACGGTTGGACAAGGGTTGTTCTATTCTGCAACATCAGACCTTACATTGAAAGGGTTTGCTGACTCTGATTGGGCATCCTGTTCTGATAGCCGCAGGTCTACTACTGGTTTTACCATGTTTGTAGGTGATTCTTTGATTTCTTGGAGATCTAAGAAGCAACCTATTGTTTCACGTTCTTCTGCGGAGGCAGAGTATAGAGCTTTGGCACTTGCAACCTGTGAATTGATTTGGTTACACAGACTACTTCAAGACTTACGGGTTACTTTTGTCACTGTTCCAATACTAATTTCAGATAGCACTGTCGCCATCTATATAGCCACTAATCCAGTCTTCCATGAAAGAACGAAGCACATAGAGATCGATTGCCATACGGTTCGAGAGAGATTGGATAATGGCACACTAAAGCTATTACATGTTCACACGGAGGATCAGGTTGCTGATATACTCACTAAGCCCTTGTTTCCTCACCAATTTGAGAACCTTAAATCCAAGATGAGCATTTTGAACATTTTTGAATGCACATCTTGAGGGGGACTATTGGAGTGTGGTTATCCCCGGTTTAGTTTAATTTATCTTGGTTATGTTAACCGAGATTGTATAGCTTTAGTATACTTGTATAAATACTCTAGTACAGATACATTTTACAATCTAATGAGAAATAAATATTCATAACAAACTTTCTCATCTTCTTCTCTCTCAAGTAATATTACCGATTCTGGGTTTTATCGTTAGATGCAGATACATGGATAAGAAGCTGCAAAGTAAGCTAAACAAAAAAAAATACATAATTTTTCTCTAGATCTATAGTTTTCAAATCAGACGATAAAAAGGGGATTTATTTTCTTCTTCAAATATTGCAGAATCGTTCCAAAAGTGTCACATGACGGCTTGTTCGCTACTCAGCTACGTCGCCATTGCTTGGTTGAAGATGGTTCCGATGCTGACGATCCGAGTTCAGTTCTTTAAGATCTAAGTCTCGTTTCTTGTGTGTTGGTTGTCTTTGGAAACATCTCTCTTCGCTTTCTTCATGTTTCGTTTAACCAAGCGATTGGTGGTGCTTGGACGCCGTTTTTCACCGCCGTGTTTGCTTACCGAATGACCCTTAAGAGGAGGCTTGGTTGACTTACTTCACTGTCGTCCATGTCGTCACCGAAGTTGTTATTGCCCGTGGGGTAATTTCTCTTCTCTCAACTCTTAACATTGAATCCTTTAAATATACATTTTGATTCTGGTTCTGATCCAATCCGAACATATTTTGATGGAATTGAGATAAGTATGTATTTTTATGGCTGATGAAATCTTAGAGAGGTTGATATAGATGTGAATCTGGAGCATGAACTAAAGCTAAATCACTACAAGAAAACAGTCGTTTTACGACTACGACAATAGTCACTACTTAGTCGTAAAACTGGATAATACGACTAGGTTATGACTAATACCCGTAGTCGTAAATATTTAGTCGCTAAAATAAATAGTCGTAAATTTAGTCGCCTTTTAACGACAAACATACGACTAATATATATGAGTCATATATTAGTCACTCATTAGTCGTAACATTTGATGACTATTTGGCGACTATGTTACGATTAATCAACACTCATATAAGGTCTGTTTAGTGCAGTCGTATACATAGTCGTTAATTTGTAGTGACTAAATGGCGTCTATTTTACGACTATAAATGCGACTATTGTAAGACAGTCATTACTTAGTCGTTAATAAAAGCGACTATATTGCGACTAATATACGACTTTTTTATGACTAATTGGCGACTATTGTTGCGACTAATATAAGAATTTGGCATTTCGGATTTTGTTTTCAAATTGTTTGGATTCCGATTTTGTTTCATTTCCGATTTTGTTTTGAAATTGTTTGGATTCCGATTTTGTTTCATTTCTAAGTTTGATTCCATAACCCAAACAACATTAATCTAAAACCAAATAAAAAAAAAGAACTCCAAATCAAATAAAAGCCAAAACACATACAAAAGTACATCATTCACTATCAAAGTACACATACACACCATTCACAATCAAAGACACTTATCAAAAACTGAGAGAGTGATAAAGTTTTTGTTCATGATAAAAGAGAGATGAAAAGGAGAAACCTATGGATCATTTTGAGGAAGAGGCGAGAGAGGGTCTGTGGTTTCTTGAGGAGCTGAATGAGTGGCCATGAAGTCCAGGAAGTGCGGATCGGTTTGCCGCAGATACTTCTCTACCAAAGACAAGTGCGCGAGCTTCTCCTTTTGCTCAGCCGCCACTCGGGTTTGCTCAGCTTTACGGGCAGCTTCCTCAAGATCTCTCTTTTCATTATATGCTGCCTGCTCTTCTATCTTGCGTTGAGCTTTCTTCAGCTGTTCTTGCAGATCCAGAAAGGATGTAGATGAAGATGAAGACTGTCCATAGCGCTTGCGCTTGCCAAGAGTCTCTTTAAGGCTTCTAATTCCATACGGAATTCCTCTAGAATCTACCTCTGTGGACTGTAAAAAAGTAAGAGAACAGCTGAGATTAGAGAATGAGAATTGAACTCCAGATTATATAAATGTAATTTGGAAAATTGAAACTTAACCTGCAGAAAGATGGTGGTGCAGTCCTCTGCTGTGAGCTCCCGGGGACGTGACTCGCCATCTGAAACACTCGAAGCATCTGCCTCTAGCTGAGACAACCTCAGTTCCAAATTCTGCTGGTATGTTGTTGCTATTTTCTCTGCCTTCCGATCAACATACGTACCATCTGGCCTAGTATGGGTCTTGATGAAAACCTCACCAAGACTGACCGCTCTTCCCAGTTGCTCTTCCTGCATTGTAACCAAATAACATGTGTTAACCAGTCATAATGAAAAGATAAATAAATAACAGATATATGAAGTCACTGACCATTTCATCTTTGATTTGTTGAAACGACTTAGGGCCTGAGAAATGAACGTGAGGACCAAGTCCGCCACGGTCAGACTTGCGAGCTTTTGAATATGTATCACTCCTCTTCTTCGCTTCTTCAGTGTCCCAGTAGGTGCACATTGTTTCCCAGAGAGTGTCACCAATCCATGGAGGTCGCTCTCGACTTGTCCTCGCTCCGCTAACCATATCTTTCATCCGGCGCTGACATATATCCTCAAAATAATATTGCACGGTGCCTGTTATCAAGGGATCCCAATGGTGTGTTTTCTACAAAAAAAAAAGAATTGTAAGTGATATTAAAAACAAGAAAAGTACTCTATATTAGAAGGATAAAGACAGAGAAAGAAAACAGTACCGCGAATTCGAGAAAGTATCTCTCTCTTCTGTCCACAGGCACCAAAGTAAAGCTATAGTAGGGAGCATCAAATTTGCCAGTCCAAACTTTAGTAATCTTCCGAACTAGTGCATTCCCATGGTCACGAGTAAACCTCCATAAATATGAAACAATCAAAGAAGAAAAGAGGTTAATATAGTATATGAAACTTAAAAAATAAACAAGGATACAACAAGTCCATATATTTCAAGTTCATCACCCACCAAAGAACAAGATACAACAAGTCCACACACAAGTCTGCAACAAGTCGACATTATTCAAGATTATTACCCATCAGAGAAAAAGACACAACTAGTCCACACAAAATTTAACTATGCAACAGGTCTGACGAATAAGTCAAGTAAATTAGCCATCATAGAACAAGAAACAACAACTCCATAAACCATAAAATAAAGGCAGAATAAGAAGTAAGCAAGAATCATACCATGAGGTGTTTTCCACGGGTTCGGGACAGAGCACGGTGGTCCACTGTTCCCTACCAGGCACACTAAGCAACACATTCAATGCCCGCAGCGAGTCCTCCTACAGCTCCGGCAACTCGTGAGGAATCTCGTCCTGGAAGTTGTTGCCTTGCGAGGAAGTCGTGTGGGGATGAGCCTCACTATGAGCCAGAGAATCCTGAACAATTGGTGAGGTTGGAGCCTCTTGCTGAGGAGTCGCTTGAGGCTGTGGGTTGTTCTCCACTTCTTCTGAGTGAGTCGCATCAACTCCACGTGGTTGAGTTCCGGAGTTCTGGAATAGTTGCTGAGGCGGTGGATAGTCCCGGACTGTCGTTGCCTGAGCTTGTAAATTAGCAGGTGGTACTTGAGGAGACTGCGTCGGAGGCACTTGGACCGCCGGAGTGAAGTTGTACTGACTGGGTAGACTATTAGGTCGTAGACCAGGCGTCGTCCCTACGACTCTCTGAGAAACGTTAGGCACCTTTCTTCTCCTTCTTCCTCGGCCACCCATCTGAGAGATCTGAGAGAACTGGGGAAGAAGATGGAAGTAAATCGATCGATTTCAGTGAGAACTGGGGAAGAAGAAGAAGAAGATCGAAGTAAATCGATCGATTGGGGAAGAAATCGATCGAACAGAGAAAGAAAAAATTAGGGTTTTCAGAGAGAATTGGGGAAGAAGAAGAAGATCGAAAGAGGCGAAATGAGGAAAATTAGGGTTGTGTCGTTTTTGTTCGGGCAGTTCCGTCTACTGATGGGCTTGGACCGAGTAAATTGGCCCATTAAATTGATTTTAGTCGCTACTTAGACGTCAATTAGTCGCATAAGTTAATATATATTCTGGGTTGTGTGTTATTGGGTTTGGACTGAGTAATTGGCTCATTTCATTTATTTTAGTCGCTATTTAGACGTCAATTAGTCGCATAATGTGATATATAGTCGTTTAAAAGACGGTAAAATGTCGCATTTTTATTTAAAACATAATAAACATAAGTAGATAACCTTAACATATAAACATAATTAATATCATACAAAAAAACACAAGTACGAACATATAGAAAATATTTAGTAAGGTTCATCGGATTCTGGTTCTTCCTCATCAGAAGACGATAAATTGCATCGGAATTCATCTTCTGGTTCAGCATCGCAGACATCGTAATCGAGGACTATTGGGTTTGATCTCTCTACCGGATTGTCTAGTACAAGATCTTCAATTGTAGTCATCAAAACAGCATCATCATTTTCTGTTTGCAAAAGAGTCGGATCATTGGTTTCATATTCTCCTTAAATGTTTCCTCTTGGATTCACTTTTAGAACATTGAGCCAAATTTGCTTTGGTTTCTTTGTATATGGATATGGAATATAACAAACTTGATCTGCTTGAGAGGCTGTAGACATAAAAATTTGCATGAGATTTATAGATATATATATATATATATATATATATATATATATATATATATATGATATCAAGAATAAATGGTTGGTATACATAAGTACATACCTAGAATAAATGGCTCGTATTTATTGTATTTTCTCGATGATAGAACGTCTACTACGCCACCATTTCTCCTCCGAGTACCTCGACCGATTTTAGGGTCATACCATTTACACTTAAAAAGAGTGATCCTCAAATTGACCATGCCTTCATACTGGAGTTCAATAATATCCGTTAAGGTTCCATAGAAATCTGCCTCATCTGATGCATCCGTGTAATTTTCACCTTTAACACACACACCATAATTACATGTCTTTCGTCCAGCTCCGTGCTTCTGCGTATGAAACAAATAACCTCTTGTAAAGTACATTGGCCAAGTTTTGACCTTGTTCAAAGGTCCATGGACTATCTCTTGAACCCAAGTAGGAAATGGATTCGTCGAGTTCCAATATGTAACCTGCATATAAATATAAACCAACATCAATACAAAAGTTGAAATCCATGCATGTAGAAGTTATTTAATGACTTACATAGTCTTTCACCCATAAATGATATTCTTCAGCTCTTTTCGTGGAGAGTTCTTTTTTGGTCAAATATGGATATTTTGTAGATAAAAAATCCTCGAACATATTATGCAAAACAGAAACAAATATATTAGAAATTATCATGTATATTACAAATTAAAGAGTGATTTTAGGAGAGATATCAACTTATATACCTCTCAATTGGTTGAAAATAGTCACAATTTCGTAAAACATATGCATGTGCGCATTGATAGTCTTTTTCGGAAAGCCATTCTTCATGCATTTCCCTACTTGGCCTCCCGACGTGAGTAAAAATAGTAGGTACTCCAGGGACATGATATACAGGTACTTCGCCTTCATCAAATCTTGTTAACCTGATCCAAATGAGTTAATTAAAAGTAATTCACATCAAAAATAGTGATCAATGCATTAAATTACCTTGATTTTGTTTGTATATGATCGGCAAAGTAGTGCTCTGAGAAATAAGCAATCTCGTCATTTATATATGATTCAACAATTGATCCTGCCGCATATCTTTTGTTCTTTGCTTTTCCTTTCAACTTTTTGAAAAACCTCTCAAAAGGATACATCCACCTATATTGGACAGGTCCACCCAATTCAGCTTCGTACGGGAGATGTATAGGCAGGTGCTCCATCACATCAAAAAATGATGGTGGAAATATCTTCTCCAAGTTGCATATGATTAGGACAATATTCTGCTTTAAAATCTGAACGCGACTACTCTGCAAAGTCCTCGAACATAAGTCCCGGAAAAATGCTCACTACAAGAAAACAGACCGTTTGCGACTCCCATTTTAGTCGCAAAACAGTCGCAAATACTCTAGTTACGACTGTTTAGCGACTAATTAAAATGGTCGCTAAAAATTGGTCGCAAAATAAATCAGTCGCAAATTAGTCACTTATTTGCGACTAGTTTCTGACCTACAAAAATAGTCGTAAATAAGCGACTAATCTGTGACTAGTATTGGAAGTTGCAGATACCCGACTAAAACGCAACGAGGCTAACTACGAGACCGATTTGTGACGATAATTACCAGTCTTATCTTGCAACGGTTTTGGGACTAACATTAGAGTCCGAGTTATGCGACAGATTAGAGACTAAGATTTCGTAGGTGAAAAAATTAAGTAGTCCCCCTTTAGTCGCTATCTACGTTTCTTTAAGTTACAATTTGGTCGCAAGAGAGTCTTTCTTATTTGTGACCTTTGTAAGACGCTGTTTTATTGTCTCGTATTAGCGACCATATTGTCACAAGTTTTATAGTTTGTGAAACTTGGTTTAGTCACATAATCGTCACCGCTTTGTAGATGGTCGGTCACAAAATGGTCACATATGTGGAATAGTTTTGGTCATAAAATGGTCATATGTTTCTTATTGGTCTGGTCACAAATTAGTGACATGTTAACAATCATAAACCTGATTAATTTCCGAATTGAATAGCCATTAATCAAAGAAAAATATCCATAATACACAGTAATCAAGTAAACATTCCAAAAAGTATCATCCTACATAAGTTATCATCCTAGATTCCTAGTCATACACAAAAGGATCATCATCCTACATACCAACAAAAGCATAAATAATTCAAGTTCATAAGTTAGAAGAAGTAGACAAAGTAGGTGAAGTGGAGGATGCTACTCTCTTGGCCAATCCTGTCTCTTCTGTGGTGCCTGCGGTTGGAATGGCTGGTTGGGTGGTTGCAGCTATTGTGGATGGTAGAATGCCTGTAGGTGTGGTGGTTGCTTGGATGGGTTGTTCAGGTGCTGTAGAAGCAGATGACAAGAAAGCTGCCAACTCAGGATCTTTATCCTTCATGAAGAGGACAAGTTTCTCCAAGCTGGAGATCCGAGATTGAGATTGGCGGTGCTCCTCATCACGTCTTGCATTTTCAGCATCGTGTTCAGATATCTTGCGCCGCAGCTGTTCTTGAAGCTCCACAATGGTTGATGTAGAAGAGCTCGCATAACTCTCCTTCCTCTTTCCTTTGTTCAGCGTCTCCACAAGCGATCCAAGGCCATAAGGAGTGCCTTTGTCATCTTTATGAGTACACTAAAACAAAAGACAAAGATTCAGTGAACAAGAACAAGGATGTCAAAAAAACGAAATCCAGAAACAATTTAAAGGCATATACACTGATTATCCACTTTAAAGGCATATACAATGTTAATCACATAATCAACATCAAAACAAGACAATCAGATACTAAGCAAAATAAAAACAGAAATCAATTACCTTAAGAAAGATCTCATTCTTTTCATCAATGCTGAGCATACGGTCAGTGGAATGTTCAGAGGAATTAGCAGAATTCTGAGGACCCTCCTCGTCCAATTCAGACAGCCTGTCTTCAATGCCCTTCGCATACGCCTCATCAACTTCTTTAGCTTTTTGATCCACAAATGATCCATCAGCCCTTGTATGTGTTTGCATAAACACTTCGCCAAGTGATACAGGACGCTTGAGCTTTTCCTCCTACAATTAAACTCAAACAGATTTAAATCATGGAAGCAATATCAGAAAATCAGAGAAATGATTTGTTTGGATGGAAAGAGAACTCTTACCATTTCTTGATGAACTTGCACAAAAGATATCTGACCGGCTAAGTGTTTCTGCACTCCAAGACCTCCACGATCAGAGTTTCTGCACTATGAAGCATTCTCACTCCTCTCAATAGCATCCTCAGTGTTCCAATACACCCACATCTCAGCCCAAAGTGTATCACGGATCCACGGTGGTTGTACACCACTCTGCTTTGCTTGACTCACAATCCCTTTCAACCGTTTCTTGGCTATCGCCAAGAATCCTTCTCTAACAAGCTCAGTAATCCCGACATCCCAATTATACTTCCGCTACACAACAAGTAGTTAAGTTAGCAAAGTTACTAAGTAATATATAGTAAACAATAACAGAATAAAAAGTATATATGACATTACCGCAAAACTTCTGAAGTATCTCTCTCGAATGGGTATTGGAGTAACCTTCCAGCTGAAGTAAGACCCATCAAACTTCCTCCGAAATATTCCAGCAATCACTCTAGACAGCTTTCCTTTGTGCCGGTTAAACCTGTAATGAAAGACAGAGTATTAAGTCTATATAAAGTATCTTTCATGTTAGTTAAGCACTAAGACATTGCAAAAATACTCCTAATTATATTCTTTTGTTGAAATCACCGACTTTAGATGATGCAAAACAACTAAGAGAGAGTCAGCGAGAATGAAATGTGTTTGATTATATGCAGAAACTACTAAAATAAGTTGTATTTAGTGAAGAAAGTCTGAAAGCTTGAATATAAACCATAGAAAGTCTGAAAGCTTGAAGAATCAGACTCAGTTTGGATCAACTAAAATAATTCTCCAAACTTCTACTAAAGGACATGACTAAATGACTTCACAGTGTTTAAAAAATAAAGATAAACTATACACAGATGCTCCAATACACCAATACACCAATACACATGCTCAATATCAATCACAAACACAAGTAACTCCAATACAGATGCTAATTATCAATCACAAAATCATCACAAATGGTCAATGACAAAAGTATAAAAGGAGAGAGATTACCAGAGAGTCTCAACTCCTGGTATCCGGTTCGGAGACAGAAGTGGAAGATGTTCTCGGCCTGGAAGGGCTAGCAAACGATCCAACAGCTCTTGGTAGTCGACATTTGGATCTTCATTCTGTTCCTGAGGGTTATCTTCATCTACATCTTCCTCATACTCGTCTTCACTGTTATCGTTTAGCTCCATTGGTAAGTTCTGTTGCTCCGGTGGATCCTGACGAGGAGGCTGTTGTTGAGGAGGAGGCTGTCGTTGAGGCGGAGGAGGCTGTTGTTGAGGAGGCTGTTGTTGAGGAGGTTGTTGTTGAGGAGGAGGCTGTTGTTGACGAGAAGAAGAAGGCTTTTGATGTTTTTGTTTCCGACGAGCTGGAGGTGGTTGTTGAGAGCCAGCAGGCGGTGTTTGTTGAGAGCCGGCAGGCATTGTTTGGAGAGAAGGAGTCTGGTTTTGGGAAGATGGCGGATACTGTGAAGGACGACGACTCTGAGATTGGGTAACTGACTGTGTCGCCGAATTAGGGTTCGACGAGTGAGAGGAGGCTCGGACTGGACTCGCAGGTAGAAGTGGATTTTGACCATGGAAGACTCTGGGACCACGGCTGGTCGATTTGCCTCCGCGACCTCTGGAAGCCTTGCCCTTACCAGGAGCCATTAGAGAATCGAAGTGTTAGAGTCGAAAGAGAGAATTTGAAGAAAGGAAGAATTGAAAGAGAAGCAGAGAGGTGAAATAAAAACCCTAGAAAAGTGTTGAAGAATCGATTGGAGTAGATTGAGAAGAGGAGAGAAGAATCGATTCGAAGAGATTGACAAGAGGAGAGAGGCGAGAGCTTTTTCGGCAAAAACCCTAGATCTAGGATGAGAAAATGAAATGTCGAGGTCGTGTTTGTTTACTAATTAACGATAAGAGTCCCACTTTAGTCGCAAAAGAGTAGGTCCTTAAAATTTTTGGTGGGAATCTTAAGCGCCCAAAGACTTAGTGAAATTTTGATAAAATTTTACTAAAAATTGGAAACGTTGCAAGATAGTGGCAAAATAAGTCGGCAAATAGTCACAAAGATTGTCCTAAAATAGTCGCAACATATGTACGAGTCGCGTTAAAGTTACAAAGTAGTCGCAATTTGTGACTAAATTGTGACAGACGAGAACACGTCACAACATAAAATTTAGATATCTATGGATTTTGTTTCATTCTATTGATTGTAATCACAGATAAACACTCATTTTAGTAGCATAAAGTACATATATAAGTCTTAGGTAGGTAAAAAATTGCTTCCACAACTTATTTCATAATATGTTATAAATTCCCTATCATTCTCTTAAAAGAACATGTAACACTTCATATGGATTAGGTATTTTTGCATGTTTGGTTTCTAATCATTGAAATTCAAGAGGTTGGTTAAGTATTTATAACTAAATTCGATCATATCACACTAGTAACGTATAATGGAACATATAAACAAACTCCAAATTAGAAATTTGGATTGTTCAATATCGAGAGTTGGTAATATGTAGCAAAGTAGTTGCTAGGTTTCAGGTGTTAGACGCAAAATAGTGGCAGAAGTGTGACCGTCTTGCGACTGTTTTGAAAAATGGTGATATATTCTCATTTTTAGTCGCTAAGTCTCAGGTGTTAGATGCAAAAGGGTGGCAAATGTATGACTTTTTTGTGACCGTTTGGTAGATGTGATCGATTATCTTGTTTAGTCGCAGAATGGTGGCAAAAGTGCGACTGTTTTGTGACTGTTAGTAAAATGATGGAAAAAAACACTCTACTTGACTCGAACCGAGAACCTGCTTTCAAGTATGGCAAGTATGTTACCAAATTGGCTGTTTAATTAATCGTTAAATGTTTACCAAAACTAGTAAATAAACATAACAAATTGGCTGTTTAATTCTATTTTTCAAAACACACATCATCAAGCCATTTAATTAAAATATATTACAAAACACACATTAAAACTTAGTCAATTATTTTACAAATGACTTATATTTATAATTATTCTTCATCTTCACCTTCTTCTTCATCTTCATCTTCGGATGTTGATGAATTACAATGAAATTCGTCTTCTCCTTCAGCATCTTCAATATCAAAATCGATAGGTTCATCTTGATGATTTCTGTCAACTAAGCTCTCAACTATAACTTCTTCAATCATGCTCGGAGGTGCCTCATCAACAGATTGTTGCAGTATAACCATATCATTTTCAGTAAACTTCCCTTGAACAACATTCCTTGGATTAACTTTGCAAATTGAAAGCCACGTTTTTCGAGGTCGTTTTGTGGTCGGGTATGAAAGATAACACACTTGATCAACTTGAGACCCTGTACAAAGCCAAAAATTTGAAATAAAATAAGATCGTCTCTAGCAAATACTTGAAAATAGGATGAAAAATTACTTAAAATAAATGGTTCGTAATTTTGGTATCTCTTTGATTGTAGCACGTCTATAACGCCTCCATCTGAAATACGAATTCCTTTGCCAACCTTTGGGTCAAACCATTGACAGTAGAAAAGTGTGATCTTTAAGTTAACCAGTCCTGGATACTCGAGCTCGATTATCTTTTCCACGGTCCCATAAAAATCTTCTTCGTGAGATGCTTCAGAATAATTTTGTCCTAAAACACATACCCCATAATTCATTGTCTTTCTTGTGCGCCCATGATTCCGCGTGTGAAACATATATCCTCTAGTAAAATACATGGGCCATGACTTGACTTTGTTTTCAGGACCTTCCACTAGTTCATGAACCCATGGAGGAAAATTTTGATGACTTCTCGTTGCTTCCACCTAAAATGAAAATTATATAGATTAGTAAAGATATATATTCCAATCCATGAGTCGATTTAAAGTGAGATCGTTAGTATATACGACGTACGTATTGGCGAATCCATAAATGAAAATCTTCGTCTCTTTTAGAGGTGACCTCATCATCAGAGAGTTCTGGATATTCATCCCGAATTTGCGCGTCCAACATACTGTGTTTCGACATGTAAAAAATATTCTCATTAGTCGATTAATAGAGAGAACGCTCTTAAAACTAATATTATTACTTACTAAAAATGTACGTATACCTTTCAAACGGTCGAAAATAGTCACAATTACGCAAAAGATATGCATGTGCGCATGTATAATCTTGCTCAGTTAACCAGAACTCACTACTTTTGCCACTTGGACGACCGACTTGTGTGAATATGTCTGGTACCGGGACATGATATACAGGAACTTCACCTTCATCATACCGACTTGTCCTGCCAAAGTATATATATTAATTCATAAAAATATTTGCTTTTATTAAAATAATGGTATTCTCATTATAATATAGTATGAAATACCTTCTTCTAATAGCTGTAGAAATGTGCGATGCAAAATAGTGTTCCGAGAAGTATGATATCTCATCATTCATGTACGATTGAACGATTGAACCCGCTGGATATCTTTTGTTCTTCGCCTTGCCTTTCAAACGTTTAAAAAACCTTTCGAAAGGATACATCCATCTATATTGAACTGGACCGCCAAGCTCTGCTTCGTATGGTAGGTGTATAGGTAGGTGCTCCATAACATCAAAGAAAGAAGGTGGGAATATTTTTTCCAAGTTGCACAAAATCATGACAATATTCTCCTTCAAAAGTTGGACGCGACTTAGCTCCAATGATCGAGTACTTAAATCACGGAAAAATACTCCAATGCCTACAATACAAATAAAATAAAATTAATAGTCATATTATTTTATATATAGAACAAACATATATTTATAAATTAAATATATTTACCTGATAATGCAAGATGTACGTTTCGTGGCAAGAGTTCTGCAAACACAAACGAAAGCAATCGTTCCATAAATACATGGCAGTCGTGACTTTTCATTCCCGAAAACTTGCCGGCATTGATATCTGCACAACTAGCTAAATCTGCTACATAGCCATCTGGAAATCTGACCTCTGATTTGACCCATTCAAGGAGACTTTTTTTTGCTTTCGCACTCAATCTCCAAATAGGAAATGGAGCTCTCCCTCGATCATCAACATGCAATTCAGGTCGATCACAAAATCTGGAAACATCTATTCTTGACTTCACAGTGTCTTTTGATTTGTCTTTCACATTCATCACAGTGTACATGACGTTATCGAGAATATTTTTCTCAATATGCATCACATCAAGATTGTGTCGTAGATTTAGATCGGTCCAGTAAGGTAGCTCCCACAATATGCTTTCTTTGTGCCAATTATGCCAATCTCCATACCCATCCACTTTATTTTCATGCCCATTTCCTCCGCAGTCAGATGTCTTAGGCGGCTCGGCAGTCTTTATACGCTCATATAAGACTTGTTCACCAGTCAACGATTGAGGTGGATACTCGTTCACTGCATTTTTACCCTTCACAAAGTGCTTTTTGTCCTTCCGTAATGGATGGTTTAGAGGAAGAAATCTTTTGTGGCAATCAAACCAACATGTCTTCCGACCACCTGGCAACCAAAATGATTTTGTATCCTCCATACAAATTGGGCACGATATTCTTTCATGTGTAGTCCATCCCGATAACATGCCATATGCTGGGAAATCGCTAATAGTCCACAAAAGGACGGCTTTAAGTATGAAATTTTGATCACATGACACATCATATGCCTCAACTCCGTTATGCCATAACTCTTTCAACTCCTCGATCAGTGGTTGGAGGAAAACATCAAGACTGGCTCGTGGATGATTTGGTCCCGAATTCAAAATTGTAAGGAACAAATACTCACTGCTCATGCACATATCAGGAGGCAAGTTGTATGGAGTCAAGATCACGGGCTACAACGAATGATTTTTGGACATGCCAAAAGGATTGAAACCGTCAGTACATAATCCAAGATAAACATTTCGCGGTTCTTCTGCAAATGAGGGATGGAATTGCTGGAAATTCTTCCACTCAGCCGCATCTGATGGATGACACATTAATCCTGTTTCCGATTCATGCTCAGCATGCCATCTCATCGAAGCTGCAGTCTTTTGAGATTGATACATTCTCTTCAATCTGGCCCCAATCGGTAAATACCACATCTTACTATATGGTATTCTTGTTCTTCCTTCACTCTCCTTGTATCTTGGTTTTCCGCAGAACTTGCAATTCCCCAACTTCTCATCATCTTTCCAAAATAACATACAATTATCTATACATACATCATATGTATAGTACGGCAATCCTAGCTTTCGCATCAAAGTCTCTGTCTCGTAGTAGGAACCGGTCGCCTGATTACCTTCTGGTAAATATTCGGTAAACAATTCTGCCCATCCGTCCATGCAAGTTTCTGACAAATTGTAGTCCACCTTATTGTTCATGAACTGAGCTGCCAACGATAATTGCGATTGACCTTCCCGACATCCATCGTAAAGTGGAGTGTTTGCGGCAGCTAGCATGTCATAAAATCGTTTTGCTTCTTGGGTGGGTTCTTCATGAACATGATCGTTTCCACTTTGATCATGTTCATTATATTCGTTATATGGTACAGAACCATGAAATGCATCATTAACCATCTCAGCATATACATTCTCCCCATCATTAGCCATCCCAGCATATACATTCTCCCCATCAAATCCTATTGGTTCATGCGTACCACTAGTATAATTGGTATTATCAGCATATTCATGATGACTACTAGTTCCCTCCCCAACAACATTATAATCTTCACCATGTTCATATCATACATAATAATTCGCCATAAACCCCCTACTAAGCAAATGACTCGAAATTGTGGCAGCTTTCATGCGTTTAGAATTTTGACAGACTACACAAGGACAATAAAACCGACCTTTTCTGTCTTCAACGTGAGAGCTCGCAAAATCGATGAACTGTTCCACACCCGCCAAATACTCCCCCGAAACATGACTAGTGTATGGATCGATTCGGTTGTACATCCATTCGCGTGATGGATTATTCCACATCGTTTTTTTTCTCTCTTTTATTTCTCTCTTTTTTTTTTTTTTTTTTTTTCTCTCCTTCGTTTTTTCTTTCTTTCTCCTTACGTTTTTTCTCTTAATTTGAAGTTGGATGGAATGAGAAATAAAATGACGAAGGCCTTGTATATATAGTGAAGATTTTGTGACTCTTTTGTGACTGATGTTAAGGAGTCACAAAGTTTGGTACACCTAACTCTATCGCATTTTTCACATTGTGCCAACTTTTGTAACTCTTTTGCGACCGATTTCAAATAATTCACAAAATTCAGTACACCTAACTGACCGATTTCGATCACAGTACTACTAAACCGTGATCGAAATATGTAGTTGCAAAAACGTCGCTAAATTGGGACTGCTGTGCGACTGATTTTCCTGACTACAGATTATGTCGCTAAGTGGTCTCATAGTGCGACCTTTTTGCGACCAAATAAATAGAATGGCAAAACAGTCGAATATGTGTCGCTAAATTGAGACTGTTTTCCGACTAGGTGTTTCCGTCGCTAATTAGCGACTATTTTCCATCTTCTTGGATTGTAGTCGTTTAAGTGTCGTATATCAATTACAAAATAGTCGCTCTTTTTTGCGACCAAATAAATAGTCACAACAAGGAGTCCCAAATTGCAGGTTTTTTTGTAGTGGCTCCAATCCCTATACATACAATTAAGAGGTTAAATGTATCATCAAAACATGTTTAAAGATAAGTAGAATAAATACTATATGGAATGTGTGATTATTAGTACCTGATAACGCAATGTGGACGTTCCGGTCTAGGATTTCTGCAAAGATAAATGGAAGTAGTCGCTCCATAAAAACATGGCAATCATGACTCTTCATGCCTGAAAACTTGCCATTCTCCATATCAACACAACTAGCCAAGTCTGACGAATAACCATCTGGAAATTTAACCGCATGTTTCACACATTCCAATAAACTTGTTTTGGCAGCTGCTGTCAATGTGTAAGCTGGAAAAGGAGCTTTACCCCGACTATCAATATGTAACTGTGGCCGAGAACAAAATTGTTCTATATCCAATCTTGACATGATGTTGTCTTTTGATTTACCCTTCACATTCATAAGAGTATTCATAATGTTTTCCAAAAAATTCTTCTCTGTGTGCATCACATCAATATTATGACGAAGATTGAGGTCCCTCCAATACGGCAGCTCCCATAGTATGCTTTCCTTGTGCCAGTTATGTTGCTTCCCATAACCAGGCATCTTCTTTTCGTGACCGTTTCCACCGACGTCCTTGGTACATGGTGGATTTACACCATTCAACTTCTCGTAATAAATTTGTTCACCGGTCAAAGATTGAGGTGGATACTCTTTAGATGCGTCTCTTCCTCTTAGGAAGTCTTTTTTGTTCTTCCTTAATGGATGACCGTGAGGAAGAAATCTTCGGTGACAATCAAACCAACACGTCTTCCTTCCCTTAGGTAGATAAAAAGACTTTGTATCCTCCATACAAATTGGACAAGATAATTTTCCATGGGTGGTCCATCCTGATATCATGCTATATGCAGGAAAGTCGCTTATCGTCCACATCAGCACTGCCTTCAGATTAAAATTTTGATTCAAAGATACATCGTATGCATCGATCCCAGTAGACCACAACTCTTTTAACTCCTCAATAAGCGGTTGGAGGAAGATATCGAGACTAGCTCGCGGATGATTAGGCCCTGAATTCAGAATTGTAAGAAACAAATACTCTGTATTCATGCACATACTAGGGGGTAAATTGTATGGAGTTAGGATCACTGGCCACAACGAATGATTACGAGACATGCCAAATGGATTGAACCCATCTGTGCATAATCCAAGATAAACGTTACGAGGTTCTTCGGTAAACCGGGGATGTTGCTCTTGGAAATATTTCCACTCGGCCGCATCAGAAGGATGATTCATTTCTCCCTCCTTTGATTGATGCTCTGCATGCCATCGTATTGCCGCTGCTGTCTTGTGGCTCTGATACATTCTCTTCAATCGGTCACCAATAGGTAGATACCACATACGACTATATGGTACATTGGTTCTTCGACGGTCATCCTTAGGCTTCCATCTTTGTGCACCACAAAACCGACATTGATCTTCCTTTTCATTTTCTTTCCAGAAAAGCATACAATTGTTCATACAAACATCAATTGTATGATAAGGAAGACCTAAATTGCGCATCAATTTCTCGGTATGGTAGTGCGAACCGGTTGCCTGGTTTCCTTCTGGTAAAAAATCTGTCAACATTTGGCAAACCGAATCCACACATTTTTCACTCATATTATGATCCGCTTTGTTTTGCATGACTCGAGCAGCTAACGATAACTGCGACTGGCCTTCACGACAACCATCGTATAATGGATTTTTTGCACCTTCTAACAAGTCGTAGAATTTCTTCGAATGGTTTAGTACCGGGTCTTCCACATTCTGATAACTAACATCCTCATAATAGTTATCATCAACCCCCACATTATAACAAAATGCATCATTCACCATATCCACATATGGATCTTCTGCTACATTACCCCCTACTTCATAATTCTCACTTACATACGTCCTATCAATGTAACTTGGTCCTATATCCATATTGAGTTCCTCTCCATGTTTATACCAAACATAATAATCTACCATAAATCCATGACTAAACAGATGACTCATAACTCTTCTACCCGAGACGATATGTTTATTGTTCTTGCAAACACTATAAGGACAGTGAAATTTACCGCGATTACTCTGGACTATAGGCTGGCTATTTGCAAACGTCAAGAATTCCTCCACACCCGCTTCAAATTCTTTTGAAAAATTTCCCGTTGCTTCATCGAACCTCTTGTACATCCACTCTCGATAGTTACCGCCGTCATTACCGCCATAATTGTAATTTCCCGCCATTCCTCTAGAATAAATAACTATAAACGTTTTTTTTTCTTATAAACGCTCTGTTTTTTTTTTCTTTTAAGTGTTGATTATGTTTGTTGTAATGAAGAGAAGAGAGAGTGATTTTTGTTATATAGACAAATTTGGTGACTAAACAGCGACTAAAATACGACTATTACTTTTACTCGCCAAAAACAGCGACTAAAATACGACTATTACTTTTACTCGCCAAAAACCGGTACACCAACCCCATTTACGACTATTTACCGACTTTTTGTTTTTTACCGGCATTTTACGACTATTTACCGACTTTTTAACGACTATTATGCGACCCGCCAAATCAGTCGCTAAATAGTCGCCTATTTAGCGACAACAGTCATTAGTCATTCAATATAGTCGCCTATTTAGCGACTACAGTCATTAGTCATTCAATATAGTCGCCAATTTAGCGACTAAAATACGATTATAGTCGGGGTTTTAATTGTAGTCGTATAATAGTCGCTAATTTACGACTATTAGAATGACTACAGTATGTAGTCGTTAATTAGCGACAATACGACGACTATATAATTGTAGTCGTAACATTAGTCGTATAATAGTCGTATATTAGTCGTCTAATTTAGCGACTACACAATTAGTCGCCGATCGTAGTCGGTAATCGCCTGTTTTCTTGTAGTGAATTTGGTTTATTTTAATTCATATGTTGCCATCACAGGTATAGTTTTGGAGCAAGTAACTAGATATTATGAGCTTAATATGGTTGATTCAGTTTCATCTAAAGACTCTTACTATCACTTAAACATATTTCTATGATATATGTTTAGATTGGATTCTCATTTTCTGGGTGTAACATATGTATAATCTTATCTTCAGTCAATTTAGCAATCACAATTCACAACTATACTATGGAAACAATCTCTGAGATCTTGAAGAACAATGGAATGGCAACAGAGAAGAGTAAGTAAAATCTCTTTTCTTATCATCAACGTTTATCTTTGTTATGTGGTTAAAACAGGGGTTTGTTAACATCAAGACCAAGAAAGGATGGTCCAGAAGGCTAAGGCAAGTTTCCTTTTAATAATTAAGTACTTTGGACCTTTCAGTAGTTTGTCTACTTAATTAACAAAGCTGCACTACGTCATTTTTTCTTACTTGGTTATGTGGTTGGCCTGCAGATGTTCATTGTGTTGTGTCAGGGTATACAAAAGTAAGTTCTTTTGCTTTCTTTATGAATTCGTTGTATGTATTGCTTGTGGATTGTTTTCACTTTGGTAATGAGTTTTTTTTTTTTTTTGTTTTGTTCAGTTGGAGACCTTAATCATCTCATCTATGCAACCATGACTCAGTTCTTGGAGACCTTAATCAACTTGAACATTGGCAGAGGAGCAAGAGAATGCTAGTCAAGTTCGTCCCTTTCATTCACCACTTAAAGCGCTTCAAGAAGTTTGACTCTATCTATGTTAGTTTTATTTTCTTTTTAGACTTGGCATCACTTACGTTATTAGTATAAGACTTGGTATGACATTATGTAAAAATTGTTTTGGTTAATGTAAATATTATTGTTATGTATGTGGATTATTTATGAAATATAAAATAAATACAATTAAATAAATTCTGCAAAATACGGTTCAAATATAAAAATTATATAAATCAAATTAAATATATTCTAATAACGAAATAAAAATGCTACGACACAATATAAAACAACATTAAACCTGTGCTACAAGAAAGTATATTAAAGCACTCGATTAGTGCTATAATATAACGATTAATAATAGCATACCAAAAAACGCTATTGTATGAGACCACCCTACGATAGCTCCGGCAAAGACAGCGTTTATGAGTCCGCCATGTAAACAATATTACAGCGTTTTCGGTGTGTTAAGAATATTCATATTTCTTGTAGTGTAAGTTTTTGTTTTTAGAAAGCAAGCCTTAGCAAGATTTGTCACAGATTGCGGCTATTTATCAACCTACTATTCTCCTCTGTTTTGCAGATGGAGAAGAGATTGGAGACATCTTCCGAGGTTTTCAAACCAGGGAAGGGGCATCCCTTCCTCCTTTTTCGGTTTGGAGGCCGGAAATCCGCCAGATGTTCGTCAGTCGAGCCTGTTACCTATCCCAGGTTCAAAAATTTTCGGATTTTGATTTTGTCAATCCCTTTTTCTTTAAGTAAAAGAAAAAAAATTTTGCCTTAATGACACGGTTTTTTTTTTTTTGTTTTTTTTTTCACTCCGAAGGCGTTTATGGAGACTAATGGAATAATCTTCCATTATGAGAACCTTCTTCACCAAGCGATGAGAGAAGTAGCAAAGGCTAAAAAGGAGGTTGATGAACTTAGACTAGCCAATCAGTCTGAGCGATATGAGCAAGCAAGAGCCCTTGAATCATCCTTTGAGAATATGAAGAAAACTCTAGCAGCTAATGAGCAATGCATCAGAATTGCGGATGCTAAAAGAGATTCTGCGAGGTCTGATGCTCTTCGCTTATAATCCGAGCTAGAAGAGACTACAGCCTTGCTCGAAGAAACGAATCAAAAGACCGAGCTTTTGATTAGGAACAGAGCTCGCGATATTGCTGAAGCCGAACATAACGCTCGAGAAGAGATGAGGGGCTTTGGTAGGCAACTCATTCAGTCTATCATGAAGTTTGTCAAAGACGAGGAAGTCTGGACTAAGCTTCAGTCCGATCGAGCCGAGCTGAAGAGTAATCTAGATCTGATTGGGGGAATAGAGAGTGGAAGAATTTCGCTAGAGGATGAGAGGAGGGAAGTTTCTGCTGAGCTCGCTACAGTTGAATCCGAGTTATCTTTGGCTTCCCGCCCTTCTCTTGATTTGGGACCATTCTCTTTGGTATTTGGAGACTCCCCCTCCCAATTTGAGGTTGGCGAAGGTTCTCGGCCATACGAAGGTTCTCCAGAGGTGTAGGAACGCTCTTTTTTTTTTTAAAGAATTGTTTTGTTGAGTCCATGAGGACTATTCCGTTTGACGGAAATATTTTGTTCAATTAGTGTGACTGAACACAACCATGTACATGCTCTGGCATCTGATGATTATTTAAAACAAAAACGTTTGGACATGATTCTAGGTTTGCAAGTCCTAGCCCGCCAAAGAGGTTTTATGAATTGTGAGAGAAGAGCTGATCAGGCTCACTTGCCTTTTTTAAAGAAAAAATCTTAATAAGTATTTTTCCTCGGTCTCTCGAAGGCGAGGATGGAGCTCGGCTTAAGTTTTTTTTTTATATCGAGGGATAAGATTTATAATTCATGGGAATTTTGTCATAAATATGACCAGGCAATGGTTTTGATCGTTGCCCATGATGGCTTCGGAATCGCTGGGCTGCGTTTTAATTGGATCTGAAGCCTGCTCTAACAGGCCAGCAATATATAATTATTTTTAGAAATCTGAACCTCTTTCTCCTTCAAAAGAAAATCCGAAAGATCACCATAGTTCATTATAAGAAAAAACTTGAAAAATGCCGCTGTCTTCTTTCAGATCAAGCTCAAGAATAACAACTTCAAGTGGGAACCCACTGTTTGAGTCTGAAGACGGATTCTCTCCAAAGGGAGTTATTCACCCAACGTTTTTTCATTTCCGAACAGGGAAGAAAAGGGTTAAATTTTATGACTTCCTGGAAAAGGTTCCTTTTCTAACTCTTAGTCTTCTCAGAAAACTATAACTTCCTTTCTTTTGGTCGTTTGACAAAATGTTTGTTCAAACAGATTGTCGGGAGACTCAAAGCTTTATGTGATAAGAGACAAAGAATCGGAAGGAGGCGCCGTGCTCTTGATGAGCGCATAAAGAGGATGGAAAGAGAGATCCTTCGCCTGGAATCTGAACCGCACGAATGGGAGAGGAATGGTCTAGACATTGTGGCCATAATGCCTACTTGCCTCCGAAGATTCCTCCGCATGCTGGATAAATTTCATCGTTTATCCTTGGCGACCAGCGATGGGTCCAATTTTGTTTCATGTTCCTCAGAGGTTCGGAGACTTCCGATGTTAAGAACTGAAAAAAAAGAGGAACCGGAGATGAAAATTGTTGATGACTTCCCCGGCCCTTCTGATTTATCTTCTGACGAGGGACTATCCTCAGAAAGCTGTTTGGGATCTTCCACCTCGCTGGAGTCATTATCGGGCGAAGAATTTTAATCGAACACTTTCCGTTTTATGTTTGTAAAATGTCACTGGACTTGAAACCCAGCAACATTAATTATATTCCTCCTTTTGCTTTAAATTTGCCGATTTATTCAAATCTCATTTAATGCGTTTAATCTAGGGAATATAATTAGCAATTAACTCGATTACATTTTCCATGAAACTCGTAATTTCATATTTGGGAAATCGTCAATTAATCCTCTTAAATGCAATCGAATATATTTTCGAGTATAAAGTGGGTGTAGTCTGTCATTGAATTTCAACAACAATTCTACAAGAATGTCTGAAGAGGGAAATTCTTCAGAGAAAACTTCTGACTCATACAGATTGATAAGTGACGATCTTCCGGGAGCACCAGACATCGAGCTTACAAAAACGGGAAGAACTGGCGAACCGGACGGGTCACGAATATTGAGGAAAGGAACCAGCATTCAGGTTCCGATCGTATTAATCAAGAGATTGTCACCTCAAGATCGTGTTAAGGCCGAGGAGTTATCACCAAGGTATAATTCATCTTAGTGATTTAACTCTTTTTGTTATTGCTTAATGAAGCGTTTTATTTTTTTCAGCTTATCACTCGGCATGACGAGCTCGAGGACGAGAAAAAGGAGATTAGGAAGAAGAGAAGGGAACTAGGGAAGCGTTGCCTTGACATTGCTCGCGAGCTTCATTGCCTCGAAGCCCATCCTTCCGATTGGATCGAACTGGGACTTTAAGAGTACGGAAACATGCCAGGTTCCATTATGAGCATCGTTGACCTCGCTGGTCAAGGAGCGGAGTTGTTCCGTAATTCAAAACCCTTCTAAATCTGAGTTTAGCTATAAATATTTATTTATACATTGTTTGCAATGTACTCTATATTCAAGCCCAAAATAAGATTCCATAATTTGAAATAATATTTTTATTTTTATATTATAGCTGGACTCGTGTTTAGCGAGCTGCCTACGTACCCAGAATAAGATCAAGCCAAATCGTAGTTCGAATGTGTTTGCTTTAGCAATAGAACTTTTTCAAGTTGATTATGTTTCAAGGCCTTTGAATGAGATTTCCACCAAGTTCTTGTAAACGGAATACACCGTTTCGGATTTTTTCAGTGATTTGATAAGGGCCTTCCCAGTTAATACCGAGTTTTCCAGCTCCTTCTTCTTTTGTGTTATCGAACACTCGCCTTAAAAACAAAGTCTCCTACATTTAAAGGTCTATTTTTCAACTTTGAGTTATAGTATCGAGCGGTCAACTGTTGATAATTCTGAAGTCGAATAAGGGATTGGTCTCGCCTTTCATCAATTGTATCGAGAACATCTTCTAATAATTTAGAATTCGATTCCTCGTTAAGTGGAGCTTCGCTCCGGCGCAAACCTGGAACATTCAGCTCGGCTGGGACTACGGCTTCCATCCAATAAACTAATGAGAATGGAGTTTCACCCGTTGCTCGCCTCAGGGTTGTTCGATAAGCCCACAACACAGGTTGCAGCTCGTCATACCATCCACCTTTTCGAGCACTCAAGCGTTTTTTAAGATTGCTGAGAATAGTTTTGTTGGAAGCTTCCGCTTGTCCATTTCCTTGAGGATACCTCGGCGTTGAGTAGCTAAGTTTTATTCCCCAAGCGGAACAAAAATCTTCAAAATCATTTGAAATGAATTGAGGACAATTGTCCGTTACTATTTCGTAGGGAACTCCATAGCGACAAATAATGTGTTTCCACAAGAATGTCTTTACTACGGAATCTTGTATGCTTATATAAGCTTCAGCTTCAATCCATTCGGAAAAATAATCCGTTAGAACTAATAAGTATTGGACGCCTCGCGTTGAGCGATGCATCCGACCAACTATATCCATTGACCATCTCATGAAAGGGTATGGAGCGGATATAGATGATAAAATTTCAGACGGCTGGTGAATAAGAGGAGCGTGCATCTGACACTTTTTACATCGTTTGGCGTAATCGATGCAGTCAGAAATCATAGTTGGCCAGAAATATCCTAACCGTTTGATTTTGAAAGCCATTGCTCGTCCCGAAGAATGACTACCACAAAGCCCTTCGTGGACCTCGCTTGTCACTATTTTAACTTCGGGTCCGAAAATACATAAAAGATAAGGATCATTGACGCCTCGCTTGTACAATGACTCTTTAATTATACAATACTTAGTGCTGATGATTTTTAATTTGCGAGCTTTCCATTTGTTAGATGGTAGTTCTCCATTAAGAATGAAATTTTTGATGGGTACCCTCCAGTCAGCCCCCCAATCATTAGCGGAAGTATTATCCTTGAGTATAAACTTCCTTGGTTCCGGTTCGGAAGGAATATCAGGATCTTCAATTGTCTCCTGAACCTCTACATCACCTGGAAGTGACTGTTCGGTTCGAGACGGTTCTTTAATGGGAACCTCTTGATCCTTTAATTTTCTTCTTGACTTTCTTTTAGGAAGTTCCAATGGTGGATTAAGTTCGTCATCTTGACACTTTATTCGTGATCTGGTGATGACAAGTGAACCATTCTCACTTGGTTTTGGAGTTTCGATGTATTCGGCCTCCGAAATGTTATCGTTTTCTGTTTCTTCAATCGGAATACTTCGCGAAGAAATACATTCAACTGGGATAACTCGTTTGAGTTCAGGGTCTGAGGTAGAAGCTAGGGCAGCTAAAGCGTCTGCCGAAGTGTTTTCTCCTCTAGGTATTCGAACTAATTCGAATTCTTTGAATTTTCTGGCTAATTTTTTGACAGCCGAAAGATAAGCTTCCATTCGAGGAGCCTCAGCTTCGTAATCTTCAACGAACTGGTTTACAACTAGCTGAGAATCACAATAAGCTATTATTTTTTCTGCTCCAATCGCAAGAGCAATCCGAAGTCCTGCTAAAAGAGCTTCGTATTCTGCTTTATTGTTCGAAGCTGGAAACATTAATCGAAATGATTGCTCGATTATTTCCTTTGTCGGAGTTTCGAGCCTAATGCCGATTCCGGATCCTTGTTTAGAAGAAGATCCATCTACATGTAATTTCCATGTAGAGTCCGTTTCAACAAATATTCCATCATCTAATGGTAGTTCGGTTAGAAAATCAGCCAGGACTTGTGCTTTTGCGCTAGTCCGACTTTTGTATTATATATCGTACTCACTAAGTTCGATTGCCCATTTTGCCAATCTTCCGGACTGACTTGGACCGTGAAGAATTAAGCGAAGTGGATGAGAAGTTAAAACTTCTATTTGATGAGATTGGAAATAAGGTCTGAGTTTTCTAGCATATATGACTGCTGCTAAAGCTAATTTTCATCATGGTATATCTCGTTTCTGGACTAGTAAGAGATTTACTTATATAGAAAATCGGCTTTTGCTCACCTCGGTCCTCTCGAACTAAAACCCCACTTACGGAATGGTTAGAAACTGAAATGTAGAGATAAAGTTTCTCATCTAATTCAGGTTTTGAGAGAATCGGCGTTGTTGTCAGATAAGTTTTGAGTTGACCAAATGCTGCTTCGCATTGATCATCCCTCCGAAATTTTTTGTTCCCTTTCAAAATTTGATAAAAGGGGAGACATTTATCGGTATACTTCGATATGAAACGATTTAATGCAGCAATTATGCCTGTCATTCGTGGGACCTCCTTAATGTTTCTTGGCGAAGGCATAGTAAAGAAAGCGTTAATCGGATTAGGATTTGCTTCTATTCCTCTTTCCCTGACTATGTACCCCAGGAATTCTCCGGAAGGCACGCCAAAGGAACATTTAGCTGGATTTAATTTCATTCCGAACTCGTTCAGAATTTTAAAACACTGCTCAAGATGTGTGATGTGCTCGGATTTCTTAAGAGATTTCACGAGCATATCATCAACATAAACTTCCATCGTTTTGCCCAAATGTTCTGAAAACATTTTGTTAACTAAACGTTGGTATGTTGCACCGGCATTTTTAAGACCAAATGGCATAACTTTGTAACAGTAGATTCCTCTGTCTGTTATGAAGGAAGTTTTTTCTTCATCCTCGGGATTCATCATGATCTGATTATATCCAGAGAATGCATCCATAAATGTTAAGAGTTCGTTTCCGGCCGTTGATTCTACGAGCCGATCGATATGAGGGAGAGGAAAACTGTCTTTTGGACATGCTTTGTTAATGTCAGTGAAATCGACACATACTCTCCACTTTCCATTTTTGACTACCACGGGGTTTGCTAACCAGTCCGGGTATTTCACTTCTCTAATAGAACCAATTTTCAAAAGTTTATCAACTTCGTCATTGACCGCTTGAGCTCGGTCTGGACCAAGTTTTCTTCTTTTTTGCTTTCTTGGTTTAAAACTGGGATCGACGTTTAAATCATGGGTAATGATACTTTTGTCGATTCCAGGCATATCTTTCGCCGACCAGGCAAAAGTATGTTTATTTTCTTTCAGAAATGTTACCAACTGATCTTTGATTTCTGAATCTAAAGTAGTACCGATTTTTACTTTTCGATCTGGAAATTCGGAATCAATTTCAATTTTTGTGGTAACTTCACTCGAATTAAGACCACTTGGGTAACGCGAGGTGCTCTCTTGCTTCGTGTTTATCATTAATTGCTATTTGAGCTTTAAACGATGTCCCATGAGATAGCAAGATCGCGACGTTTCCTGATCTCCTCGAATGGTTCCGATTCATGCAGGAGTCGGAAATTTCACACACTGGTGATAAGTTGAAGGTATAGCCTTCATTTGGTAAATCCACGGAGTTCCGAGAATTATGTTGTAAGAGGTCGAACGGTCGAAAACAATTACAATCTTCGGAACCCCTGCAGCGAGCACTAGTAGTTTTATGTTCCCCAAGGACATAGATGTGTTACTCGTGAAAGCTACTAATGGTGCCGGTGGACCGATAATGTCAGCCTTACTGATTCCCATTCTTTGCAAAGTGCTTAGAAATATGAGATCTACCGAGCTTCTAGTATCAATTAGACACCTAGTTACTTCGAAGTTCGCAACATCTAAAGTTATCACAAGAGCATCGTCATGAGGTCCTGTTAATCCTTGAGTGTCCGAATTATCGAAAGAGATAGAAGGTGTTTGTTCATTTGACTGGAAACCCACAGCGGTTTGAATTGCTGCTGATTTCTTGTGCCTTTTGATTGATCTGATCGAATCTCGGCATAATTTGGATCCTCCCATTATAACATCGATCCTTTTCTTAGGAGTGTTCGGAGTTTCGGGCCCATTGGGCTTATGTTTCTTTTCAGGAGGATTGGACGCTTCGGAATCTTCTTTTTCTTTATAATAAGATTCCACAAACTCCTCGATATTGAAATTAGCGAGCTCTCCAGCCGCCCACAGTTCGGTGAGGTGCTTTTTGAGTACGCTGCAATCTTTGGTGGAATGCCCATTTACTCTATGAATATCGCAATAGGCACTCTCATCTCTAACCCAGGTATTAGAAAAATTGTATCTTCCTTTGTTTGGGGAGGGTTTTCCTACGGCATTAGTAGCAGGATTAACTCCGAACCATTTTTGATCTTTTGGTTCGAATTTTTTAGTTGGATTTCTAATGACCAATTTTGCTGGCCGATGCTTTTTAGCGAGGCTAAGTGTAACGCCCGCGATCCTCAATAGGATCATCGGATGAGACTTGGTCCGAGAAAAGGAGGAGAAACTCGGACAAGTCTAGATTGGAGCTGCCCATCAGCTCGGATAAAGAGAATAATGAACGTTAAGTAGCCAAACCAGCTCCCGTATAGCTCAACTAAGCTCGAAGTACTTCCGGGTAGTTCAGCTAAGCTCGGGTAACTGTCTGATGGTTGGACGGTTGGGCGGTTACGGAAGGACGGTTAGGCGGTTACGAGGGGCGGTTACCAATGAGCGGTTATGGCCGAATGGGCGCCTTCTAGAGAAACGGTTGGGAAACGGTTTTCTAAACGAAACTCTATAAATACAAGGCATTTGGGGCGATTTTGGAGACGGAAAAACTTAGGGAAAAATACAGAAACTCTCGGAGAACATCTTGAGAGAAAACACTTAAGAGAGAGTTACGATCGGTGCGATCGAAGGTGAGACGGTTCTAGACTTTGTGTCCGAACCTAAGGAGATATGATATGTACGATCTAGCCTAGGGATTGTTCCGATGACTTAGAAGAAGTCCGGAACGATTAGGGTGATATTCTAGTATCGGGGGATCATTCATATCATGCATAAACTTGGTTTGAATGGCGGATCGGTTGAAATGGGGATGCGGCTCGGCGGAGGATCGGCGGATCTGTGAAGATTTACTATGACTTACCGTAACTAACTTTGAAGTTTTTCGCAGATGGGTAAGAGCAACAAAACGGGAAAGAGTAAGAAGGATAAGGATAAGGGTAAGGACGTCGTAGAGGAGACGTTGGTTGCCGAGGAGACACAAGTTACCAAGGAAACAAGTGTCGAAGCAACGCTTGATGGGAAAATTCCGGCCGGACCTATGGCTGGACAAAAGTCTCCGGTTCATCAAACTCCGGAGAACAGTTGTGCAACGGATGGGAAGGAGAATCCGAACGCACTTCCATCTGCCCAAGAACAATGGGAAACGATGAAGGCTATGATGGTACAAATGGCCGCATTGACTAAGGCACTTGTACCGGATCCTGTGGTGCAAGTGAAGGAGAACAAAACGGACGCAGATGCGGATGTAGATGTGGAGATTGTCGAAGTTAATCTGCCTACGAACTCTTCAAGGAAGAGGGGAGACTACTTGAGTTTACTCCAGCACGTCTCGAAGTTGGGAACAAGTCACTTCACGGGGAGTTCCGACCCGATCGTGGCGGATGAGTGGAGGACTCGGCTCAAAAGAAACTTTAACTCCACTCGGTGCCCGGGAGGATTACCGGGAAGGACATTGCGATTTCACTTCTTGGAAGGAGACGCGCATAACTGGTGGCTGACCGTGGAGAAACGTAAGGGGTGATCAAATCCAAACTCTTTTCGGACTTTTGAGGAGGAGTTTAACAAGAAGTTTTTCCCTCCGGAGGCATGGGACCGGCTTGAGTGTGCCTACTTGGATTTGATACAAGGCAACCGAACGGTGCGAGAATACGATGAAGAGTTCAATCGCCTTAGGCGATACGTGGGAAGAGAGCTCGAGGATGAGCAGTCTCAAGTGCGCCGTTTCATCCGCGGGTTAAGGGTGGAGATCCGTAACCATTGCTTAATCCGTACCTTTAATTCGGTCTCCGAATTGGTGGAAAGGGCGGCTATGATCGAAATCGGAATTGAGGAAGAAAAACTCATGAATTGTGAGAAGTTTCCGAATCGTTCTAGCCAACCAAGCAAGTCCGCGGATAAAAAGAGGAAATGGGACAAGGTGGATGACACTAAGTCGGGAGCTAAGCGCGGAGAATGCTTGACTTGTGGAAAGAATCATGGTGGGATTTGCTGGAAGGCCATTGGTGCATGTGGCCGGTGTGGAAGTAAGGACCACGGGATTCAAAACTGTCCAAGGATGGATTCGGGGCAACCAAAAGATCTCGCTGAAGAACCAAGGACTTGTTACCATTGTGGGAAAGCGGGACACTTTAAGAGGGAGTGTCCGAAGCTGGAAGTGGAAAAGCAAGTCGCACAAAAGGCAAACCGGAGCGGAAACAGATTACCGCCTCCGCCTAAGAGGCAGGCCATAGCACCGCGAGTTTACGAACTGTCGGAGGATACTAACAATGCCGGAAACTTCAGGGCGATCACTGGTAAGTCCTTGTGATCTTTATGTTAATTCGTAAATTGCATCGCATCATGCATAAACGGATTGGGGTACTCAGCATTCTAGGGGAATGTGTAGGGACCTTGTGTATAGGTGATGTAGAAACACACACCTTATTTGATTCCGGAGCTACACATTGTTTTGTGAGTTCCGAGATGGTTGAAAAAGGTGGGTTCAAGAAAGAACCAAACACCGAATATGGAATGGTTAGAGCAGCCGGCGGACAAGTAATGTATCCGTCCGGTGTTGTTCGGGAAATCTCGGTTGTAGTCAACGGTGTAAATATGCCAACGGACCTCATCGTCGTCCAACTCAAGAAACACGATGTTATTTTGGGTATGGACTGGTTGGGAAAGTATAAGGCACACATAGATTGTTGATAATAGATTTTTTTACTCAATTAAACCTAAAGCACTATCATGTCGTTGTAGTACTATAGGTTGACAATCCAATCTAGTGTGATGCAAACAGATGAGATGTGATCAGAATTTGCTAAGTCAAGCCAAGTAGAGAGTTGTTGTTTTCTAACAGTCCTAATGCGAAATAACAGAAATGAAATGAAACTGAAATGCAAACTAGCAATAGCAGGCAGTTGAATAACAAAGCAGGTAAGATAACAGGCAATCAAATGGATAAGAGATTCCTAAGGACAGGGTAATCGAATAGCGTGGTCTCCTTAATCTATTTAGACGGTTGACAAAACTTCACAGAAGCTATCCCTTGACAACAAGCTCAAAAGCAAATCAATTCACCACCATGATAGAAATTCTCAAGCAGAGCTAGACACAGACCTAATCACCATTAGCGATCTCTAACTAAGCAGGCAATATCGAATCAACTTGTTAAAGCCAATACCCGCTCTAAACGGCCAATACCTTGGGATAGAGACGAGTATCTCTGGAATTAGTGGATCAGACATTCCATCAAACACCTTTTGGGTGCGGGAATGTCTGGATTCATTTTCCAGTTGATCAGAAAGGAACAAGCAATAAGCGCAACTAATCCAGAAGGGATTCAAACCATCTAAATCGACTAAGACAACCACGACTACTCTATCCCATCCTCAGAAATACAATTCACTACTCAGACATAATCAAAAACAATAGCAATGAAACGATTGAAAACATGATAACAAGAAATGATAAAGACTGAAACAAAAACTGAATTATAAAATACTCGAAAGCAAATACAAAGTCGCAAGAAGAACACACTGCGGCTACGAAAACAAGTCTAGGTAAAAACTGAAAATAAAGACTGGATGCCCTAGGGAAAACCCTTAGAGGCTGCTTATATAAGCGAAAAAAGTCAAATAAGGAAAGTTCGAGATAGTGGTCTTCACATCGAGACCCTGCGATCGAGCATCTGATGGGCTGAAATGGGCCTCCCTGTGATCGAGTGAAACTGATCAAACTGGGCTTCGGGAACTCCGTCTTGCGATCGAGTGGTCTGTAGTGAAGACGAGATGGAATGGTCCAGCGACCCTACGATCAAGTGGTGCGATCGAGTAGATGACGTGAGGTGGTGATCGAGTGGTTTCTTCAGCTTCTCTTCTCTTCCGTATGCTCATCTTGTCTGGTTGAGTGAGGAATGAGTAGATGGGCTTCTGATGACAAGGTGGTGATCGAGTGGTGTAGAGTGGGTGATCCCTCCGGGCTTGCGATCGAGTGAAACTAAGCTGCTGGCTTCTCCGGGGTTGTGATCGAGTGATATGTCCTCCATGACAGCTTCTGCTCGATCTTGCGATCGAGTGGTTTCTTCTGAAATTGCTCCGGGGTTGTGATCGAGTGGTTTTGCTCTGTCAGGGCTCCGAGGTTGCGATCGAGTGCTTTGGCTGAGGGAGTGATTGAGCGTTCTGAATTTCTGTTCTGTTTCTCCTCTGTTTGAACTCCAAAAGCATCCAAAGTACCTGAAAACAACCAAATATGCGATGCACATGCAATCCTAATGCAAAAACGTCCTAAATATGCAAAACACACTAAAACGACTACTAATGAGATGAAATGTGATTGAAACAATGACAAAGTGATGAAGAATGAATGCTTAAATCATGCAAATTATAGACATATCAACTCCCCCAAACTTAGTCTTTGCTTGCCCTCAAGCAAACAAGAAAACATAAGCGGGAGGAGAGGTTTGAAGTTGGGGACTCAGAACCAAAACACGTGATGAAGTAATTAAGCTCAATGTCCAAGTTAATAGTTCTAAGATGCGAGGTGAACGACTTCTACTTAAAAACTTTAGCCATGCTCTGTCAAGATCCAACTCACACTCAATTGCATAATGCGTCAAAATCAACCAATCCCTTTAACATTCATTAAGTTCAAAATCATGAATCAAGCTGTGCAACGTTAGTGAACTCGTTTGGCTAAGGACAGGTTATGAGACAAAGATGGTCCCTTTAAGGTGGTTCAGATTATAATAACAGGGGACTCTCAATAAGAATAAACTGAGCTTTAGAAGAATGCTAAAGGTAAGTGCCAACCTATGCATACAAGAATAGCATCCCATCTACCCAATGACATAAACTGTGAATAACAAGTAGATGGTCCTATTTCTAAACCCATTGATGATCCTAAGTCTACCCTTTTGCACTAAAGGCATATTTCGATATTTTTCTTGGATCAATCTGTCTTTTCTTTTCTTTGGCTCTTGTTCTTAAGGAGAAACTTTCTTATACTCTATGAGTCTAGTCTAGTGAATTGGTTTTTCTTAAACTCTTATGGCTCTTATAATCTTTTCTGTTTTTGTTGCCATCTTTTTTTTTTTTTAGAGCATAACTTAACAATTCTTTACTTCCCAAACATTCACTAGACCTGAGTATGATTTTCAGCTTCCTTCTCCTAAAAACTTTAACCCGTTTTTTTTTTCTTTTTCTTTTCACACTCAATCTCAATCCCAAATAAGTTCCCACCTAGTCCTACCAAGTCCGAAAACGCGGATTGGAACTACATGAGATACTACTCTTGTCGGCTCAAACCTAACACGTTCTACCAAGCTCAATCCTGAAATAGGCCTCACATGCTCTCACAAATAACATGGCTTGAAAGAAGGGTTGGTTAAGGGTGGGGAAACTACTCCAATAACAGAAGCAGCTACTTGGATTAACAAGAGTGGTGAATAAGTGAAAGAAAATCCAAGTATGTATTCTATCCACGAGTTCAAAACCGATGCAAACATGATAATTATAAGTCAGATTCAAGTTCAAATTGACAGGGAAAGGTTTCATGACATGCTATCGAGTGGTTTCTATAGAACATGGTGCGGTTTTACTTCAAAGTCATTCAAATGCATCAGACAACTAGTAACGAGGGCATTGAGTTTATTCAGTAAATCAACATGCTTACAAGGTTATTTCCTCATTATCCCCTATGCATATGCAACAATCCTAAATGAAACACTCTAGACTCGATCCTAAATGCAATGCAGCTACATGAGCACTCTGTTTTTGTGGAATACATTTTCAGAAATTTTCAAATTTTTTTTGTTTTTTTCTATGTTTTAGATGATATGCAGACTCAAATGATATTCACAAAAAACAAGTCAAATACGTCTTGAACCCTCCCCCAAACTTAAATTACACAGTCCCTTGTGTAATAAAAATTTGTGAAAGAATTCAAGATAAACACAAGAAACAAAAACAAAAACGGTATTTACAATTGTGTTTTGGTGTGTTACCTCAGGAAAATTGCCTTGCGATGTAGTCATCCATCTCCGCTTGAGTGTAATCCGTAGGCATGATAGGTCCTAGCTGCGCTTCCACCATCTCTTCATCATTGTGCTCAATTGCAACCCCAGCAGGTTGTTGAGCTCGGCGATCATGCGATCTCCTCCTTGACATTACTCGCCCTTTGCTTGATGAACGAACTATCTTCGCATTCTTCCTCCTCTTGTGTTCTCTGGTCTTGTGAGACGAGTGCCTTGCGGGTTCTTGCGGAGCGGCGCGTTCTCTCTGTTGATAGGCGGATTGCCTTGGCGGGGCTATGTCATGGCGCCTGGACGGCATGTCTTCGGGCGGGTTGTCTCTTGCGACGGCAGTAGTCGATGATGTGCAGCTGAGGGCCTTGATCTTTTTGATGATTTTGTCCTGAAACTTGCACCATTTTCGAACTAGACTTAGCTTCTGGTGTGATTCAGCGAGACTCTTACTTTCTCGTGATTTTATTTCAACACTCAATCGCACACTTGTTTATTACTCCAGATGCTATTTATTCCCTGAGAACCAAAGACACAACCAAAACACATCAAAAATACCTAGAAAATAAAAAGTATATACAAGGATAATCATGGGACTTCCTCCCAAGTGAGCTTGTTTTAAGTCATTAGCTTGACTTCCTTACTCCCTTAAACATCAAGAGGGTCCTGGAGATGAACCGAGGTCACCTCTGGAAGGATTTGATCTGCTAAGTATTTCTTGAGTCTTTGGCCATTCACTGTGAAATCTCCACTCTTACCAGCTAGAGTGACTGCTCCATAAGGGCGGACTTCAGTAACACAGTAGGGACCAGACCATCTAGACTTTAGCTTTCCTGGAAAGAGTTTTAGGCGAGAGTTGAATAGCAGCACCTGATCACCAACTTGGAAATCCTTGGTGATGATCTTCTTATCATGGAAAAGCTTAGTCCTTTCTTTGTAAATTTTTGAGCTCTCATAAGCTTCCAACCTAACTTCATTGAGATCATTCAGCTGGATCAACCTCTTCTCTCCAGCAGTTTTGATGTTGTAATTCAGAAGCTTCACAGCCCACATAGCCTTGTACTCGAGCTCAACAGGTAGGTGACAGGATTTTCCATAAAGAAGGGTTGAAGGGGGTTGTACCAATAGGGGTCTTGAAGGCCGTCCTGTAAGCCCACAGTGCGTCATCGAGCTTTGCAGACCAGTCTTTCCTTGTTGTTCCAATGGTCTTCTCTAGAATTGCTTTTATCTCCCTGTTGGAGATTTCAACCTGACCACTTGTCTGTGGATGATAAGGAGTGGCTACCTTATGCTTCACTCCGTGTTTCTTCAATAAGTTCTCAAAGACTTTGTTGATGAAGTGTGTACCTCCATCACTGATGACGACCCTTGGTATACCAAATCTAGGGAAAATTATGGTTTTAAACATCTTCAGAACCACCCTTGAGTCATTTGTCGGACTTGCAATGGCCTCAACCCACTTGGACACGTAGTCTACTGCTACCAAGATGTATTTGTTCCCATAGGAAGAAGGGAACGGCCCCATAAAGTCGATTCCCCAGACGTCAAAGATTTCTACCTCTAGTATAGGATTTTGTGGCATTTCATTTCTTCTGCTGATGTTTCCCTTCCTTTGGCATGAGTCACATCTTGATATGAACTGCTGGGCGTCTTTGAACATGGTTGGCCACCAGAAGCCTGCTTGCAGTACCTTAGATATTGTCTTAAAAGTCGCAAAGTGACCACCATATGTTGAACCATGGCAGTGAAGCAAGATGCCTTCCACTTCCTCCTCTGAGATACATCTTCTGTAGATTTTGTCTTTACAGAGAGTGTAAAGATATGGCTCATCCCAGTAGTAGTGGTTAATATCTCTGAAAAACTTCTTCTTTTCATAACTGGTCAGGTTGGGAGGCTCTACTCCGCAGGCCAAGTAATTGACATGATCAGCATACCATGGAGATCTTCCTTCAACAACATTCAGTGAAATTCATTCCCACTGTAATTCTTTCCAAAGAATTCTGTAACCATGAGTTGCTCCTCTGGCATCGAATCATCAATAGGGACTTCATCATCGATCCTCATCCTTGATAAGTGATCAGCTACACCGTTCTCTATACCCTTCTTGTCTACTATTTCCATGTCAAACTCTTGCAGAAGTAGTATCCATCTCAATAGTCTTGGCTTGGTGTCCTTCTTTGCATAAATGTGTCTCAAGGCTGCATGATCTGTGTAGACTATGACTTTAGAACCCACCAAGTAGCTTCTGAACTTTTCAAACGCAAAAACAACTGCCAATAACTCCTTCTCTGTTGTGGCATACTTCACCTGAGCATCATCCATTGTTCTACTTGCGTAATAGATGACATGGAGCTTCTTGTCAATCTTTTGTCCCAAGACTGCTCCTACAGCGTAATCTGAGGCGTCACACATGATTTCGAATGGAAAGTCCCAGTTTGGAGCTTGGACTATTGGAGCTGAAATCAAAGCTTCCTTGATGAGTTGAAAAGCTTTCAGGCATTCCTCATCAAAATCAAACTCTGTTTCCTTACACAGCAGCCTTGTCATTGGTCTTGCCAGCTTAGAGAAATCCTTGATAAACCTTCTATAAAACCCAGCATGTCCCAGAAAACTTCTCACGTCCTTGACACTCTTTGGTGGTTGATAGTAGGATTTTCACTAAGATCAATTATCCTTAAATCACTATCATGTCATTGCAGTATTTAAGGTGTCAATCCAAATGGGTGTGATGCTAGCAATCAAGATGCAATCAGATTTCACAGAGTCAAGCCAAGCAATAACAGGTTTTGATGTTGTTAACAGTTCCAGTGATCATGCAGAAAACAATAATTCTAACAGAAACAGATAACACACTCGATCACACAGCTTGATGCCAAGCACTGGATGTGGTCGAGTGCCAGGTCGAGTACCAAACAAAAAACTGCAACAAATGTACTCGACTGCACAGTCCGTTTCCAAACCGCTGGGTGTGGTCGAGTACTTCAAGTGAAATAAGTAAAAAATGCAAAAACTAAGCAACAAGTAACGAGATCAAGCAATCAATAGCGATGTGAACAAAGAAATCAATTGGAAGAGAAATTCCCGAGGATGGGGTAATCGAGTAGTGAAGTCTCCTTAATCTAACAGGTGGTTAACATGCTCAACAAACTATCCCTAGACAACAAGTTCAATAGCCAAATCAAAGTGCTACCGCAACAGAGATCCTCAAGCAAAGCTAGTCCCAGACTCAATCACCATTGACGAGAGCTAACCTAACAGGCATTACGAAACAACAAGTCTAAGCCAAAACGCTCCCTGTAACCAATACCTTGGTACAGAGCCACGAATCTCTGGAATTAGTGGTTCAGACATTTCATCGAACACCTTTTGGGTGCGGAAATGTCTGGGCTCAGATTCCAGTTGATCAGAAAGCAATCAGCATTAAGAACAACTAATCCAGAAGGGATCTACCAATCAAATTCAACCACCTAGCAGGTCAAGGATTCTAAACTACTCTAACCCATCCTCAAGAACCCTAATCACTACTCAAAACTCATGAACATGAACATAAACCCATAAATGCATAAAAACTTCATACTAGCAAGATCTCAACAAAATGAACAACTTTGTAGAAGAAATCAAAAGCAAATACTCAATAGATTAAGAGAAATCTGGATTACAAATATGAAGAAAAGCCTAATTGTTCTGCAGAAAAAGACTTAGACAGAAAAAAAACTTCGTCTGAAAATTATGAGAAACAACCTATTTATAGCAAATACTAGGAAACCCTAAATCACAAGACGACAAAGTATTAAGGCGGTTTACGGAGACATTCGGCTTCGTGCAATCGAGTGAAGAGGTCGAGCAAAGCTGGCTCCTTTGCGGTTTCTTGATCTGGTCGTGATGCGATCGAGTGACTAGGTCGAGTATGCACTCGAGTCCCGCTTCATCTTCTTCTCTTCCTTATGCTCAGTGTCTGGTTGAGTTGGGATCTGAGAAGCCTCTGAAGCGTGCAGTCGAGTGCTTGGTCGAGTAAGTAGGTGGAGGATACTCGACTGCGTGCTCGAGTCATGATCTGGAGTCGTGGTCTACTTGGTGAAGGAGCTGGTACTCGACCATGAGGTCGAGTGGTAGGTCGAGTTGGTGATCGACTTGGTGATCGACTTGGTCGTGGTCGAGTGCATTTGGAAGGTCATGATGATGGTGCTCGACCTCGTGGTCGAGCATACTGATGGGTTCTGGTCTACTTCTTCTAATTTGCTCACCAACAGCTCCAAATCACCTGAAAACAACTCAAATATGCAACATGCATGCAAAACTATCCTAATCATGCAAAGTGATGACAAATGATGAAGAATGGTATGAAACAATGACGAAATGATGATAAAGTGATGCTAAATGGATGCTCAAAACAAGTAAAATATAGACATATCAACTCCCCCAAACTTAGTCTTTGCTTGCCCTCAAGCAAACAATTAAGAACAAGCTGGAGGAGAGGTTTGAAAGCGGGGACTCAGAACCAAAGCATGCAGACAAAACAAATGAACTCAATGTCCAAGTTAGTAGTTGTGGAATGCTTAGAGACCAAACTCTACTTAAAAACTTTAGCCATATTCATCACAAGACAACCTAACATTTGTTCCAATCTACACACACCTTCAGATCATCAATTCCCTTTAACATTGATTAAGCTCAAACCATGAATCAAGCAAAACATTGTTGAAGAACTCATTTGGTGTAAAGGACAAGGCTGAGAAACAAAGATGGTTCCTCTGTAAATGGTTTCAGACTTTTTCACAGTAACAGGGAACTCTCATGAATGGACAGAGCTTTAGTAGAATGCTAAAGGTTAGAACCAACCTACGCATACAAGAACAGACCCCATCTACCCAAATAACCATAAGTATATCAAACTCCATAGATGGTCCTATCTCTAAACCCCAGAAATGATCCTAATTCTACCCTTTTGCACTCAAGGCATGTTTCAATAATCTCTTGGATCAACCCATTCTTTGTTTTTGGTTTTTGTTCTAAGGAGAGGTTTTCTTTTAGACTTTCTAGCGGATTGGGACTTTCTTTAACAACTAAGGCTCTTCTTCTCATCTCATGACTTAAGACAACTCTAGGCTTTTGCCTTTCTTTTTACTTTGCACAGAGCCTAACTTCTTTTATTTTCAAACTTCCCAAATCCTTTACTAGACTAACATGATATTCTTTTCTGTTTCACTTCCATCTCCTAAGAACAATAACACTTGTCTTTCTTTCTCATTTTTATTCCAAACACATTCCCAAACCCAAAGTAAAACTCCCACCTAGTCCTATCTAGCCCAAAAGGCGTGGACTAGAACTACATGGGATACCATTCTTGTCGGTTCATACCTAACACTTTCTACCAAGCTCAATCCGGAAATAGGCCTCACACACACACAAATTTATTCAGGGCTTGAAAGAAAGGTTAGGTTCAGGGTGGGGGAAACTGTTCCAATGATGGGAATCAGCTACTTGGATTAGCAAGAGTGGTAGAAGGTGAAAGAAAATCCAAGTATGTGTATTGGTAGCCACAAGTTCAACAACAATGCAAAGACATGATAATTATAAGTCAAGTTCAGGTTCTAATAGATAGGGAAAAGAATCACATCAAGCATGCTTCAATTAAAACAAGAGAGTCAAGTTGTGAATTCCAAATATGGTGCTGTCTTACTTCAAGTTCTATCACAAGCATTAAACAATTAACAACGAGGGCATTGAATTCATTCAGTAAATGAGCATGCTTACAAGGTCATATCATCATCATCCCCTATGCATATGCAACAATCCTATATGAAACCTTCTAGACTCAATCTTAAAATGAAAATGCAACTACATGAACACTCTATTTTTGTGAAATCATTTTCAGAAATTTTTCAAATTTTTAGGGTTTTTTCAATAACATAGATGAATGCAGACAATATGTACAATGCAAGAAAAATTTGAAAACAAGAACAAAGCAAACACATCAGATACTTCCTGAGCCCTCCCCCAAACTTAAATCACACAGTCCTCTGTGTGACCAAATTTGGAAGAGAGTACTCAGGACAAACAAATAAAGAAAGAAAACATGAGATGGTATAAACAATGGGGAATGGAGTTGTTACCTCAACTGAAGAAGGAGTTGATGTGCTCATCAATGCCTGCTTTGTGTAAACTGCCAGGCCATTGAGGAGTCTTGCTGTTGTGCTTCTGCTCCTTCTCCTTCTTGATGCTCGACCATGTCATCTAATTACCATGTGGCCTCTTGTGATAGAGTGACATGTTAAAAATCCAAAAATCTGGAACCAAAACCCCACTCCATACTCGATTGCACTGTACCACTGTCATCCCATATGCATCATCGAGTATAACCTCCAAAATTCAAAAATCAAGACCACTTCCCTTTGCACTTGATACTCATTTCCTGAAAACCAAAACACTACCAAACGCATTAAAAATAACAAGGAAATAAAAATATGTACGTGGATAGACATGGGACTTCCTCCCAAGTGAGCTTGTTTTAAGTCTCTAAGCTTGACTCCTCACACTCTTTAGGCTTAGGGTGGTTTGCAGAGAGGAAACGAGGTCTCCTCTTCTTCTTCAGTAGATGCATCGTCAAACTCAGCATGCTCTTCTGATAGGTCTGCAGTTGGGTACTCAGTGGCCATGTCCTTGAAGAAACCTTCTTTTTGATCAGGAGGATGGTCTTCTTCTCTAGACCACTTCAATGTGAATTCACATCCTTCTTTGCTGACCATAGTAGTGGCTCCATCATTTTGGACGTCCTTGATGTTGAGTGGCACTTGGTTGGCTTTTCCATGGAGCTCCTTGATTTGATCCTTCAGCTCTTT
>NW_003302548.1:10698591-10699734 GCF_000004255.2 Arabidopsis lyrata subsp. lyrata | reverse complement strand
CAGAGGGTCTTTGGTTCTTCATCTATTTCTTGCACTACAAAATCAGTAGGTATCTCTACGACTCCGATCTTGATTGGTAAGTCTTCAAGCAGGCCATGAGGTATTCTGATGGATATGTCTGCTAGGATCAGAGAGATATTGCAGAGCTTTGTATTTGCTGAAACCAAGTCTTTTCGCAACTGAGAGAGGCATGAGGCTCACTGATGCGCCTAGATCGCAGAGGCATCTGTTGAATGATAAAGGACCTAATGAACACGGTAGAGTGAATGAGCCAGGATCACCAAGCTTCTTTGGAATGATCTTCTTTTCTATAATAGCACTGCATTCATGACTCAATACTACCATTCCTTGCACTTCTTGAATTCTTTCCATGATCAGGTCTTTCAGAAACTTGTGGGAATCCGGAATAAGCGCGAGAGCATCAACAAGAGGTATTCTTAATTCAACTTCTGTGATGTTCTTGGCAAACATAGCTCTATACTTTTCTGCCAATGCTTTCTTGTGTCGTCCAGGGAATGGAAGTGGGGGTTTGTAAGGAGGAGGAACAAAAACCTTCTCCTTGTTCTTAGCAGCAACTGGTTTTAGAACAGCAGGTGATGTTACTGGAATTGGTGATCGAGTAACATGGTCGAGTGGAGGGTCGAGTACTTCTGTTGGCTTGTCAGCTTGATCTTCATTGAGATTGAAATCCTCCCCAGCTTGGTCGGCACTGTCCTCAGTGGCTGGCTTAGGTTTCTCTCTGGTTGGAAGTTCTTTACCACTGCGCAAGGTGATAGCATGAGCTTGAGCATAGTCTTTTTGATTCTGAATTGCTTTGCCTGGGAGTTGCCCTGGAGGTTTTGGAGTAGAAATAGATGCAGATTGTCCCTCTAAGTATCGGACTTTGGAATTCAATGCCTCTACTTTGACATTCAGGTCATTGTAGCTACAGTCCAGCTTATTGTGTAATTCAGATATCTTCTTAGCAATCTCCATGGAGTCAGATGCTTGTCCTTGGAGAAGCTGTTGTAGCATTTGCTTCATGTCAGAATCATGAGCAGCAGGACCTTGGTGTTGCTGAGGTGCAAACCCAGGTGGTGGTTGCTGCTGGTAGTTCCCTTGAAATTGTTTGTTCAGTCTCATGGCCTAACTTGGTCCGAATAG
>NW_003302548.1:10678606-10698491 GCF_000004255.2 Arabidopsis lyrata subsp. lyrata | reverse complement strand
AGGTTGGGGTTGTTAGTCTTGAAGTTGTTATACCCTTTGTAGCCACCTTGATTGTTGATGTAGCTGACCTCTTCTAACTGGTTCCCCTCCCCATCTTGAACTTGATACTGCTCGTCATCAAGTAGAAAGTGCACATGCTTCTGCTGGCTAAGGAGAAGCTTATCCAGTTTCTCATTAAGAGCTTTCATCTCTTTACTATGCTTTGCATCCGAATCTCCAATACCTCTGTTGGAGCGATCAAAATCCTCGTTATAATTACCATCGGATTGAGCTAAGTTCTCAATTAATTCCCAGCCTTCTTCAACATCCTTATTCAAGAAATTCCCATTAGAAGCAGTGTTCAGCAACATTCTGATCTTGGGCAAAACTCCCCTGTAGAGTGTGCTTAGTAGAGAAGCCTTCTTGAAACCATGGTGTGGACACTGTATAGTGTAGCCTTTGAATCTCTCCCAGGCCTCACAAATGGATTCAGACTGATTTTGGGTGAAACCGGAGATTTCATTCCTAAGCCTTGCAGTTCTTGAGTTGGAGAAGAATTTAGCCAAGAAAGCTTTTTTGCAGTCATCCCAGGTCGTGATTGAACCCCGGGGTAGCGTCTTTTCCCACAGATGGGCTTTGTCTCCAAGTGAGAATGGAAACAAGCGAAGCTTGAAACCGTCTTCACTTACTCCATTGATTTTAGTAAGGCCACAAAGCCTTTCAAACTCGTCAAGATGATCAAGCGGATCCTCCATTGGCAAGCCGTGAAACTTGTTCCCCTAAACCATTGCAATGAGACCGCTCTTGATCTCAAAGTTGTTGTTCTGGACTGGTGGAGGAACAATTCCATTACGCTGGTTGTGATTGTGTGGGAAGTCACCAGCACCAATGTTGTTGGGTTGGTCTTGGTCATCTACAATATCAGCCATTGTGTCTGTTGCTGTTTGTTCTCTTAGTTGGCGAGCGATACGGTCGATGTTATCGTTGAAAAGGAGATTCTGATTTCCTCTTGACCGTGTATGCATATAACAGGTAACAACAAGGCCTTAGCAGACCAATCAAAGATGAGTCTGTAAAGCTGGTTGCTGTGAGTACCTTAAACACAGACAGAAAAACACAATGTCAGTATCTTGTGTAACAAAAACGAACTTGATCTTAACGATTCTAATGATCTCAAATATAGCAAACAAACACTAAACTGGCAACGGCGCCAAATTGATAATAGATTTTTCACTCAATTAAACCTAAAGCACTATCATGTCGTTGTAGTACTATAGGTTGTCAATCCAATCTAGTGTGATGCAAACAGATGAGATGTGATCAGAATTTGCTAAGTCAAGCCAAGTAGAGAGTTGTTGTTTTCTAACAGTCCTAATGCGAAATAACAGAAATGAAATGAAACTGAAATGCAAACTAGCAATAGCAGGCAGTTGAATAACAAAGCAGGTAAGATAACAGGCAATCAAATGGATAAGAGATTCCTAAGGACAGGGTAATCGAATAGCGTGGTCTCCTTAATCTATTTAGACGGTTAACAAAACTTCACAGAAGCTATCCCTTGACAACAAGCTCAAAAGCAAATCAATTCACCACCGTGATAGAAATTCTCAAGCAGAGCTAGACACAGACCTAATCACCATTAGCGATCTCTAACTAAGCAGGCAATATCGAATCAACTTGTTAAAGCCAATACCCGCTCTAAACGGCCAATACCTTGGGATAGAGACGAGTATCTCTGGAATTAGTGGATCAGACATTCCATCAAACACCTTTTGGGTGCGGGAATGTCTGGATTCATTTTCCAGTTGATCAGAAAGGAACAAGCAATAAGCCCAACTAATCCAGAAGGGATTCAAACAATCTAAACTCAACCATCTAAATCGACTAAGAAAACCACGACTACTCTATCCCATCCTCAGAAATACAATTCACTACTCAGACATAATCAAAAACAATAGCAATGAAACGATTGAAAACATGATAACAAGAAATGATAAAGACTGAAACAAAAACTGAATTATAAAATACTCGAAAGCAAATACAAAGTCGCAGGAAGAACACACTGCGGCTACGAAAACAAGTCTAGGTAAAAACTGAAAATAAAGACTGGATGCCCTAGGGAAAACCCTTAGAGGCTGCTTATATAAGCGAAAAAAGTCAAATAAGGAAAGTTCGAGATAGTGGTCTTCACATCGAGACTCTGTGATCGAGCATCTGATGGGCTGAAATGGGCCTCCCTGTGATCGAGTGAAACTGATCAAACTGGGCTTCGGGAACTCCGTCTTGCGATCGAGTGGTCTGTAGTGAAGACGAGATGGAATGGTCCAGCGACCCTGCGATCAAGTGGTGCGATCGAGTAGATGACGTGAGGTGGTGATTGAGTGGTTTCTTCAGCTTCTCTTCTCTTTCGTATGCTCATCTTGTCTGGTTGAGTGAGGAATGAGTAGATGGGCTTCTAATGACAAGGTGGTGATCGAGTGGTGTAGAGTGGGTGATCCCTCCGGGCTTGCGATCGAGTGAAACTAAGCTGCTGGCTTCTCCGGGGTTGTGATCGAGTGATATGTCCTCCATGACAGCTTCTGCTCGATCTTGCGATCGAGTGGTTTCTTCTGAAATTGCTCCGGGGTTGTGATCGAGTGGTTTTGCTCTGTTAGGGCTCCGAGGTTGCGATCGAGTGCTTTGGCTGAGGTAGTGATTGAGCGTTCTGAATTTCTGTTCTGTTTCTCCTCTGTTTGAACTCCAAAAGCATCCAAAGTACCTGAAAACAACCAAATATGCGATGCACATGCAATCCTAATGCAAAAACGTCCTAAATATGCAAAACACACTAAAACGACTACTAATGAGATGAAATGTGATTGAAACAATGACAAAGTGATGAAGAATGAATGCTTAAATCATGCAAATTATAGACATATCAATTGTCACCGAGGACGGATTCAATTTGAGAGGGAGGAAGGAATGTTGAAATTCCAAGGAATAAGGACAACTTCGGGAAGTTTAGTAATCTCGGCAATCCAAGCGGAAAGGATGCTTGAGAAAGGGTGTGAGGCATACATAGCCACGATCACAACCCACGAAGTTGGAGCAAGTGCGGAGTTGAAAGATATTCCGATCGCAAAAGAGTTCTCGGATGTGTTTGAGGCCGTGAGTGGCTTGCCACCAGACCGGTCTGATCCATTCACCATTGAACTCGAAGCGGGAACAACTCCTATATCTAAAGCTCCATACCGGATGGCACCGGCAGAAATGGCGGAGCTAAAGAAACAATTGGAGGAGTTGTTGGATAAAGGATTTATTAGACCAAGTAGTTCACCATGGGGTGCACCGGTCTTGTTTGTAAAGAAAAAGGATGGTAGCTTTAGGCTATGCATTGACTATCGGGGATTGAATAAAGTTACGATAAAGAACAAATATCCATTACCCCGGATAGATGAGTTGTTGGACCAACTCGGAGGCGCTAGGTGGTTCTCAAAGATAGACTTGGCGTCGGGATATCATCAAATTCCGATAGAACCATCGGATATTCGGAAGACGGCCTTCCGGACGAGATATGGCCACTATGAGTTCGTAGTGATGCCATTCGGACTAACCAATGCACCGGCAGCCTTTATGAAGATGATGAATAGTGTTTTCCGAGAATTCTTAGATGAGTTTGTGATCATCTTCATCGATGACATACTTGTCTATTCCAAGGATTGGAAAACTCATCAAAATCATCTAAGGGCGGTGCTAGAACGGTTAAGGGAACAGAAGTTATTTGCAAAGTTAAGCAAATGCTCATTTTGGCAAAGGAGTATCGGATTCCTCGGACACATAGTATCGGAACAAGGAGTGTCTGTAGATCCGGAGAAAATCAAATCCATCAAGGATTGGCCACGACCAAGGAATGCCACGGAGATTAGGAGTTTTCTCGGGTTGGCGGGATATTACCGAAGGTTCGTAAAAGGCTTTGCGAGTATGTCCCAACCGATGACTCGACTAACCGGGAAAGATACTAAATTTCAATGGTCGGAGGAATGTGAGAAGAGTTTCTCCGAGTTGAAGGCTATGCTAACAAGCGTTCCGGTATTGGTATTGCCGGAAGAAGGTGAACCTTACATGGTCTATACGGATGCATCGATCACGGGACTAGGATGCGTATTGATGCAAAAGGGTAGTGTAATCGCTTATGCTTCAAGGCAATTGCGTAAACACGAAGGAAATTACCCTACGCATGACTTGGAGATGGCCGCGGTGGTGTTTGCCTTGAAGATTTGGCGATCATATCTTTATGGAGCCAAAGTCCAAATCTTTACGGACCACAAGAGTCTTAAGTACATATTCACTCAGCCGGAGTTGAATCTAAGGCAAAGAAGGTGGATGGAATTTGTGGCGGATTATGACTTAGATATTGCCTATCATCCGGGAAAGGCAAATCAAGTCGCCGATGCCTTAAGTAGGAGAAGTTTCGACGTAGAAGCGGAGAAAAACCAAGTGGACTTGGTTAACATGATGGGGACATTGCATTTGAATGCGTTATCCAAGGATCTTGAACCATTGGGTTTAGGTGCGGCTGATCAAGCCGATCTACTTAGTAGAATTCGTTTGGCCCAAGAGAAGGACGAGGAGTTGAAAACTTGGGCAAAGAACAATAAAACGGAGTACCAAACACCGAACAATGGTACCATAGTGGTGAACGGTCGTGTATGTGTGCCGAATGACAAAGGTTTGAAGGGGGAAATCCTTAAAGAAGCGCACCAATCAAAGTTCTCGATTCACCCCGGGTCCAATAAGATGTACCGAGACCTAAAAAGGTATTACCATTGGGTGGGAATGAAGAAGGATGTAGCCGAATGGGTTGCCAAGTGTTCGACGTGCCAACTTGTCAAGGCGGAACATCAAGTACCAAGTGGGTTAGTACAAAACTTACCCATGCCCGAATGGAAATGGGACCATGTAACGATGGACTTTGTTACCGGGTTGCCTACGGGGATAAAGTCTAAGCACAATGCGGTTTGGGTGTTGGTGGACAGATTGACTAAGTCCGCACACTTCATAGCAATTTCCGAAACGGATGGAGCCGAAGATATAGCCGCAAGGTATATCGAGGAGATAGTACGATTACACGGAGTGCCAGTAAGAATTGTGTCGGATCGTGATACAAGGTTCACATCGCATTTCTGGAAGGCTTTTCAAAAAGCCTTAGGAACGAGGGTGAACTTAAGTACGGCTTACCACCCGCAAACGGATGGGCAATCTGAACGGACGATTCAAACCCTTGAGGACATGTTGCGTGCATGTGTCTTGAACTGGGGTGGGAATTGGGAGAAGTACTTAAGGTTGGTGGAGTTTGCCTATAACAATAGCTATCAAGCTAGTATTGGCATGTCACCTTACGAGGCGTTGTACGGACGAGCATGTCGGACACCGCTATGTTGGACACCAGTGGGCGAACGCATGTTGTTCGGTCCGAAGATTATGGATGAAACCACTGAAAAGATGAAGTTCCTAAAGATCAAACTAAAGGAAGCACAAGACCGACAGAAAAGCTATGCGGATAAGCGTCGTAAGGAGTTGGAATTCCAAGTAGGAGACTTGGTGTATCTTAAGGCCGTAACGTATAAGGGCAAAGGACGATTTTCAACAAGGAAAAAGTTGAGTCCAAGGTACGTTGGCCCATACAAGGTGATCGAACGGGTAGGGGCTGTGGCATACAAACTCAAACTTCCGCCAAAGTTAGATGCGTTTCACAAGGTTTTCCACGTTTCACAACTAAGGAAATGCCTAAGTGAACACAAGGAGCGAGTAGAAGATGTTCCTTCGGAGTTAAAAGAAAACTTAACGGTGGAAGCAAATCCAATTCGGATCGTTGATCGAATGGAAAAGGGGACAAGGCGGAAAAAGATAAGCATGATAAAAGTGTTATGGGATTGTGGAGGCCGCGAAGAAACTACTTGGGAAACCGAAAATAAAATGATGGCTGATTTTCCTAAGTGGTTTAGAGAGATGGGTAAAGATCAACTTGAGTCGGATTCGGGGACGAATCCCATTCAAGGGGGGGGAGACTTGTAACGCCCGCGATCCTCAATAGGATCGTCGGATGAGACTTGGTCTGAGAAAAGGAGGAGAAACTCGGACAAGTCTAGATTGGAGCTGCCCATCAGCTCGGATAAGGAGAATAATGAACGTTAAGTAGCCAAACCAGCTCCCGTATAGCTCAACTAAGCTCGAAGTACTTCCGGGTAGTTCAGCTAAGCTCGGGTAACTGTCGAGTAGCTCAGCTAGCTCGACCAGCTGCCGGGTAGCTCAGCTCAGCTCGGGTAACTGTCTGACGGTTGGACGGTTGGGCGGTTACGGAAGGACGGTTGGGCGGTTACGAGGGGTGGTTACCAATGAGCAGTTATGGCCGAATGGGCGCCTTCTAGAGAAACGGTTGGGAAACGGTTTTCTAAACGAAACTCTATAAATACAAGGCATTTGGGGCGATTTCGGAGACGGAAAAACTTAGGGAAAAATACAGAAACTCTCGGAGAACATCTTGAGAGAAAACACTTAAGAGAGAGTTACGATCGGTGCGATCGAAGGTGAGACGGTTCTAGACTTTGTGTCCGAACCTAAGGAGATATGATACGTACGATCTAGCCTAGGGATTGTTCCGATGACTTAGAAGAAGTCCGGAACGATTAGGGTGATATTGTAGTATCGGGGGATCATTCATATCATGCATAAACTTGGTTCGAATGGCGGATCGGTTGAAATGGGGATGCGGCTTGGCGGAGGATCGGCGGATGTGTGAAGATCTACCGTGAATCGGCCGAACTGATGCGCATACTTCCACTCTCCGATCTGTTCTTCGTTCTGGGTGGTTAAAAGGCTTAGAGAGCATTGCATGGACTTGCATATAATAAGTAAAACGGATACTTATGCCTCTTTGACTTTCAGGAAAGGATGGTGATCGTGGGAAGGACTTGGCTTAGGCGTGAGAGACTCAAGGCCGGGAAGATGGGTGGTGATGAATCGGGTAGAATAGGATCGATTATATGACTTGTAATAGCTTATATGCAAACTCATAAGTTGTATCGAATCCTTTTAAATATCTAATAAAGTATCCGATTCTTTGTTTACTCTATTATCGCATATTGACTCTAAGTAATGAATCTCAGAATATCGTAAATCGGATTGTCTTAAGGAAATGGCCCTAAAATTTGACTAAGGATCGGATCACTTAATGATTTGGTCGGAGAGAACCTCTCCGGACTTAGGCAGTCCGAATCGGGGTCTTTCACTAAGCTTTTCTTCTTCTGCCTCCATCCAATTAGTAGCTCTGAATAAAGCATCTTGGATAGTGCTCGGACGATTGACGATGATTTCTTCCCGAAATCGGTTCATGCCAAAGTCTGTTCCTTAAAGCAGAAAGAGCAGCAGCGTGCGACACCCCATGAATTTTGGCTATCACTTCTTTGAATTTAGCGATATATTTGCGAAGTGGTTCGTTCTGACCTTGAGTTAAATTCCATAGATCTGCATCAGAGGTTGCCTTTTCCATGAACATGGAATACTGTTTTAGGAATGCGGAGGACAATTCCTTAAAACTATCAATAGATTCAGGCTCCAACTTAGTGAACCATAATAAAGCCGATCCGGATAGATTCTCAGAGAATAGTTTGCAATATCCGGCATCTTCCTCGTCTGGTTCTAGATCAATTCTGCTAGCAGCGATCTGAAAAGCAGCGAGGTGATTTTGAGGATCACCTTTACCATCGTAAGTTGGTAATTTGACCTTTCGAGAATCTTTGATCCGAAGGTTCAAGATTCTCGAAGTGAAGGGTGTTCATCGAGTTTCTTTGATTACTCGATCGATCTCAGTTGCCGAACTGGTCGCCTGATGAAACTTCGACTTCATCTCATCAAGCTCTTGACAAACTTTGACGAAATCATCGGAGAGGATGACATCAGGTTCTTCCATAAGGAGTCCTTCGTCAATAGCAGGATTTCCCTGATTTTGGGGATTTTCATCCTCGGTTGGATTGGGCCCATCTCCTACGGTTGTCTGATTGCTAGTACTAGCAGGACGGCCTGTAGGAGGAGTTTGAGTGCTCCCGGATCTGTTTTGTGTGGGAGTCTTGAATAGCCTGCGCTGATACGCTGTCGTTCGCGCTGAGGACAAATTATTTAAACGGCTTGAAACAACGTTCTGCGCGTTTGACAAATTTGTTTGAGTGGTTTGAACACTCGTTAGAGTTTGCTCGATTGAGTTTAACCTTTCACCAAAAGTGGCGTTGGCACTAGCGAGTGTACCCATCTGATTGGTCAGATCGGTGGTTGACTGAGTAAGCAAGGCAATTGCATTGCTCAAAACTTGCTGATCAGCCATAGTTTCTTGGTTTGAAAAAGAGAGATTTTGAGATTAAAGAGTTTTGCGGTAACTCCCCACAGACGGCGCCAAAATGTGGATGTAGGATTCACACTCGATTGTCTTTAAGTATTTTTGTGGAGAAAAACTCTAAAATCAACAAATGAAAAATAAGGATTTGAAAAGGAAAGTAACCAAGAAACTAAATAAAGCGAAAGAATTTGGCAAGAATAAAATAGTAAAAAGCCTTGCGAAATTGTAAAAGAAAGAGTATGTTGTATTGCTTGATAGTAAGAGGTAGAAGGTTGTTCCCCCTCAAACACATGCGTTTGAAGTTGTTTTTATAGAGAAAACATGATCAATGCGGTCATTTACTGCTCATAATCGCATTGATCCGCATTAATCATGTAGATTACAATTTGACCGAAACGGCTTGAATTTGAACTATCTTGGGCTTCGCGTGGATCTTCCGAACTCTTTCTTGTTGACTCCGAACTCCTGCGCCTTGACGCTGCCGCGAACCTCGAACAATATTCTCCTCGCTTCGGCCTTCTTTTATGCGAACTATATGTTGAATAAGAGCGAACTCCGTACTGGTAAAGATCGAGCTCTTTAATACACTGAATCGAACTTCCGACAGGTCGAGCTCGATTCTCGCAATGAAACATCTAGAAATCCAAGAGGATTATTATGTAATAATGACGTGGACAGATCCAAGTGCATCCTACCGAAAATGTGTGGGATCCGACCCCAACACCCGCCAAGATAACCAATATCCGATGAATGGGAACTCCAAAAGACCGCAATTTTGAATCATTAAATTAAAAGGAATAAAAGACGATGCATGTCTTAAATTACCACCTCTTTTCACATGGTTTCCGGTTAACTCATTAAAATCACCTATTATAAACTAGGGTGTGTCCCTAGTCAAACCGATCCGTGTTAACCGTTCCCAAACTTGATCTCTATTTTTCGGAACCGGATCACCATAAACAAAAATAAGGTGTATTTTTTTCCCCTTTACCACAGCCTCAATATCAATTAAACGATTACTTTCAAAAATAATGGATACATTAAAATCATAATTGTAATAAAGAGCTAAACCGCCACTACAACCGATAGGATCAACCGTTTTTAAATTTTTGTAACCAAAATGACCGATAAATTTTTCATAAACAAAGAAGATTGTTTTGTTTCCGAAAGAAATAAAAAATCTGGCCGGTGTTGTTTCCATATGTCCCGAAGATAACCGATAGTTGCCTTGTTCCCAAGTCCTTGACAATTCCAACTCAAAACCTTCATTTATCAACATTGTGTTTTGGTGGTTTGCCACCACCCGCTGTACCCTTCGCCATGTCCTGGTTCCTCGGATTCTTGCCTTCCGTCACCTGCTCCACTCCCTTTTTGACCTGTCTCCTATGTGGAGATGTTTTTTTGTCCTAACAATTCCTTTCTTTTATTATTATTTCAATAACACAGATGATATAGCATACATATAAGATCTGAGAATTGAACCCTACAAAAAAGACTAAGATGAAAGCCTTACAACAAACTCTCAAACTAACCGAGTAAAAATCAATGAGTCTGATAAACTGGAAGTCATGTTCTTCTAGAGAACTTATGCAGCACCCCCTACACAAAAATCTCCCTCAATAAATTAAGCAATCATTAGCCGAAATTATGATACCAGACTTTAACCTTTCCTTGACTTTGGAGGAATTCCCAAAATAGCTTTTCAACCACACTCATCTTTCCCCCATTGGGCAATCTCCAAGAAACCACCTTCGACCAAGTCATCTCCAGTCTTTGGGACTATACTCCAACCAAAAATAAATTCCTTTGTATAATAATTGAATGCTTCCGGACCCCTTAATCTCAATAACAAAATCGAACTCATACCCTTAATCTTTAATTTTACCGTAAACAACAAAACCAATTCTTCTTGTATCCTTACACTCCATTGACGGATTGATAGACCACAAAACTCATAATTCCCAAGATCAATTAGACGCCAATAACTCTGAGATGTAGCTAAATCATGAGCTATGAATGGACTAAAGAAATAAACCATCGACAAATAACCGAAATCCACCTACTAAAAGCTAAAACCATAGAGTAATTCGGACCAGAACCTAACCCCTCATGAATCAGCGTAAAAAACCTCCGTGAATCTATATGGGACAGAACCAAAATTATCCTTTCCACCCAAAGAAACCAAAGGAAGCTCGAAACAATCACACGGACCTGCCACGACAAGCTCATCGCCATTCCCCATCGCCGCCATGATAAACCCCTCACCTTCCCCACCGCATCTAACCCCATGAACGTATGTGATTTTGGTAACCGCCTGGCAGGCTCATCCCCACCGTCCTTCTCCTCCGAACAGAGGTTAATTCCAAAGTTTGAATCGATTGTAAAACTTTCACCGCATAAGCTAACCTCGATAGCCCTAATTCCATTCGCCACCGTGAAAATCTCATCACAGTCACCCAGATCCACCACTGAGAAACCCAATTAACCGCATAGATCAACCGAAAAAGGACCGCAAAACTAAATCGCATTGTCGGGCTATAACCCTAGCGTCACCTTTGCCGTCGCCATCGAGAGAGAATACATTTTTTCCTTATTTGTGATACGAATCTCCTACGGATCGTAGACTCTGAAATCTGTTGAGTGACTGGGATAGGCTTCCAGCAACTGAGCCAAAGCACAGAAGGCAAGTGGTGGATCGAATGGGGTCTGACTCGAGTGTGCAGTCGAGTCAAGTGGTCGAGTGGAGTGACCAGTCGAGTGATGATCGAACGATGGTCGAGTGTGGTTCGGGCTTGACTCGAGTGTTCGGTCGAGTCAAGGGGTCGAGTCAGTGAACTGTGGATTGAAAGGTCACACAGAGGTTGCGGAAAGCCTCTGATATACCACTGGACCTTCTCTGGATATGACACACCAAAGGAGGAACATGATTTCTCGATGGATATTACACACCAGCAAGAGATGATCTAATCTTAAAGACTTTTTTATTGAAAAGATAGATAAGGTTTCTCAAGAGAGTAGAGAGTTTAAATAGAGAATGAAGAGAACAAGCCTGGAACAGACTCACAAGGTTGTCTCGGTAATCACTAAGAAATTAAAGACATAATTTGAAAAGATAGAATGACTCTTCTCCTTCTCTTGGACGTGGGCTTTTGTTGCAAAAGAGTCCATGGGCTTCTGATTCAACAAATGGGCCATGATGGAGTGACACAATTGCCTCATTAAAAACGTTGTTGAGAAAACCCATTGGGACAAAACTCAAAAAGGGAAAAGGAGTACAATTGGATCGCTCTTCCATTGTTGAATCCAATTGGCTTATCTCTTTCTCCAAGCCAAGGTGGTTTGATCAACTTCTTCAATAGAACATCCGCAGCTACAAGTTCATCCTCAGGTTCATGCTGCTTCTCTGGTTCAAACAGCTTCCTTGCTCCGTGCTGCTCAACAGGTTCAAGCTCATTTCCAAATTCCATGTCTGTGGTGCTTTCTAGGATCACATCATCCTCTGCCACTTGAAAGGGATTTGACATAAAATCCGATTTTTCTGCATTTGAAAGAAGCAAGTCAGAAACTTCAAAACTTGAACTCAAATTTTTCTTACCTTGGAGATCAATTGTATAATCTTGGTTTTGGATAAGTCTGAATGCTTTAAAAGGTCTATGCATCGTTGGCTTCAGCTTTGACTTGTATATTTCATTTGGCGGTGCTTCATTGATCAGTATGAAGCTGTTGATGTCTTGATGTTGATCTTGGTCTAAATCAGGGGGTTTAAACCGATTGTCTTCCTCTCTCCTTTCTGTACTTTGGTGTAGGTCATGTGGCTTAAATTGAGTGTATTTGTAACGCCCGTCCTCCTACGTCCGTTGGGTAGTCCGGAAGGGTAGAGAAAGAGACTTGGTCGTGGGAATCCGAATGTTGAGGGAAAAGTTCGACGATCTTGAGATCCGGACGGTTCCGTATGGTCATCAGGACGTATCGGTACGGTCTTGCGGATGTATACGGACGTATCCGGACGTACTGATCGTGGAACGGTTATGTCCGGAAATTTCAGAATTCGGTAGCGAGGATCCGCATGTTGATCCATGGGTTTGGATCGGGCGATCGGATAGTTGGATCGGGCGATCTGTTGCTAACGGCTATAACACGATTTCGCACGTGGAGCGGTTGGCCGGTTTATGCAGACGCGCGAGAGAGTGATCGTGGGCAGTTGCAGAGCGGTTTCTTTGATTCAACCGTTCGCGGCTGGTGCTCTATAAATTAAACCCGATCATTTCCTTAAGCGTTTTCACGCGATCAAAACCTCCGAATCAAAGCTGCAATTTCTGAGAGAATTATTTCGAGAAAGTTAGAGTTTTCCGAGAGATCAAGCTGTGATCGAGAATCCGTAGAGAAGTTGAGTAACTTGGGTAAGTATCGGTTAAACTTGGTGTTTATCGATCTTTTCTCGATGTTTTAAGTAAGGGAACGAGATATCTGTTTCATGTTTGTAGTTTCCGGTGATTTGCGAATCGTCGGAGATTTCTGTCCGTGAATCCAAGCATCAAGAGGTGTCAGAATCCGTATCCGATCAAGTAACGGTGAGTGCGTGACCGGGCTACAAGTCTGTGATCGTAGTCTAGCGTAGTCTCATTGTTGTCTTGATATTTGTCTGGTTTATTCCGATTGCTTGTCATTTCGATTCTGCTACTTAGTCACGATGATCGATTCGGGTTGGTCAAGAATCTAGATCGGCGGTGTACCCGGAGGAAGAAATACTCGCCGGGGATCGTTCGGTTGCGGGAAGATTTCTTGTTAACTCCGGATGGTTATGCTTGACGAGTTTCTGTTTATGACTTGTGATAGACTATGTGTTTCTATGTCTTGATTGCGATTGTTTCATTGTGGCCTGGTGAGACGGGACGACCGCTCTCACTAAGCAAATGCGTTTGCTTATGCCTCCTCTGTGATGCAGGAAAGGAAGGTAATTCTAGTGGCTGAACCAGTTTGCGAGACTAAGGCAAGGAAGGGAGGATGGTGGATTTTATTTCCGTTTGGGTAGTTTCATTTCTGTTTGGTCTAGTACTTAACGATATAATAGCTTATTAGCAAACTTGCCGTTGTACTTGAACCTCATTTGAAATTAATCTAAGTAACTCGCTTATGCATGAAAATGACTTGTCTAGAATTTGAATCGTCGCCGGAAAATAAGTCAGTTAATCGGAAAAATGTCTTAAATCTGTTAAGTGTTTTGGGCCGTGAGTTTCCTCGGCCGGAACAAAATGGGTTAGGGCATTTCAATTTGGTATCAGAGCGTGGTCGATTCTAAGACAATCTTAGCATAAGGGTTAGCGGGTTAAATCCATCCTTCCAATGGCAAGGTCTCGCGGTAAGTCTGGTTTGTTTTCTGTGGGTGTGAAACTAAGTTAGTGCGGGGACTAACTTAGTGAATCTGATCTGTGGTCCTTGTAGATGGCAAGGAGTAACCGAAATCCAAGTAGAAATCATGGAAATGATGAGAATTCTGCGAATGCTGCGGCAAGAGACGTGAATGTCGTGCAAGAGGAAGTCGTGGATGAGGTGAATGCGGCAAACGGTGCTGCGGGAAATCTGAACGATCCAGTGAATGTGAACAATGCGGCTAATGTGGAAGCTGATGCTGCTGCTCCGGTTGAATTGGGCCAAGTGTTAGGCGTGTTGGCTCAGATCTTGGCGAGATTGCCGGCTGTTGCACCTGCTCCGATGGTACCTCCGCCGGTTGCGGATCCGCCTATGGAGAATGTGCCACCAGTTGCGAATGTTGTGGAAGAAGTTGTGGTTGCTAGGGTCCCATCTTACCTTAAGGTGATGGATCAAATGCAAAAGTTGGGTACTAAGTACTTTTCTGGTGGTGCTAAGCCGATTGAGGCGGATGAGTGGAGGAGTCGGATGGAAAGGAACTTCAGTTCTATCCGGTGTCCGAATGTGTACAAGAAGGATATTGCGGTTCACTACCTTGATGGTGATGCGTATACTTGGTGGGCTGGTGTTGCTAGACGGTTGGAGAATTCGGACTGTTCGTGGCAAACTTTCTGTGAAGAGTTCCGCACTAAGTACTTTCCACCGGAAGCTTATGATAGGCTTGAGGGTGCCTTTTTGGACTTACAGCAAGGTACTATGACTGTGAGAGAGTACGAGGCTGAGTTCAACAGCCTAAGGAAGTATGCTGGACGTGAGCTTGAGGAGGAAAAAGTTCAAATTCGGCGATTCATGCGTGGGATGCGGATTGAGCTCCGTAACCGCTGTCTTGTTCGGAACTACAACACCGTTGCTGAGTTGGTTGAAAAGGCTGCGATGTTGGAGTCTGGTCTGAGTGAGGAAGCCAAGCTACGGAGTGACATGGTTCAGAGTCAAGCTCCACAGTTTGGGAAGTCCGGAAATGCTGCAGGTCAAAAGAAGAAGGTGTGGAGTAAGGAAACTTCTGGCGGAAAGAGTTCTGGTTCCAAGAGTGGAAGCTCGGCTGCGAGTAAGCAGAATGTTGGTACAAACTGGAAGGCTACGGGAGCGTGTCTTCGTTGCGGTAGCATGGAGCACCGTGTTCGTGTCTGTCCTGAAGAGGATACGCGGGGCAAGAATCCAGGTAGCGACTTGGGAAGCAAGCTGTGCTTCAATTGTAATGAGCCTGGACATTACAAGAGTCAATGTCCGAAGTTGGTGCAGGCCGCTGGGAAATGGGCAAGTGATGGACTGCCACCGCCACCGAAGAGGCAAGTGTGATGCCTCAGATGTACTCAATGATCGAGGATTCTGCAGAGCCGAGTACTTCACGTCGGATCACTGGTAAGTCCTATCACTTACCTTAGATTTTTCTTTATGAAATTTCTTGTTGAGTGTTGCACTAGGTTTCTTAGCATTCTAGGTGAATGTGTAGGGACCTTAACAATGGGTGGTGTGGAAACCCATGTGTTGTTTGATTCCGGGGCTAGTCATTGTTTTGTTAGCCCAGATATGGTTGGGAAAGGCAGGTTCTTGAAGGAACCCGGAGATCACTTCGGATTGGTACAAGCGGCTGGCGGGCAAGTGATGCTCACGTACGGAAGGGTGCCGAACGGTTCTGTGATGATCGGTTATGTGAACATGCCGGCTGACTTGGTGATTTGTCGGGTGAAGTCTTACGATGTGAGCCTTGGAATGGATTGGCTTGGGAAGCACAAGGCACACTTGGACTGTCATCGGGGACGAGTGCGGTTTGAGACTGCCGACGGGAAGTTGCTGGAATATCAAGGAATCAGACCAACATCGGGAAGTTTGGTTGTTTCGGCAATTCAGGCTGAACGGATGATCGAGAAGGACTGTGAAGCATACTTAGCGACTATAACTACTGCGGAAGTTGGGCCGGATGCTAAGCTGGAGGAAATTCCGGTTGCCAAGGACTTTCCGGATGTGTTTCAAGCTTTGACTGGTTTACCTCCGGGTAGATCGGATCCGTTTACGATTGAGCTTGAGCCGGGAACAAATCCAATTTCTCGGGCACCTTACCGGATGGCGCCGGCAGAGATGGCCGAGTTAAAGAAGCAGCTAAGTGAATTGTTGGAGAAAGGCTTTGTGAGACCGAGCAGTTCGCCGTGGGGTGCACCAGTTCTGTTCGTGAAAAAGAAAGATGGGAGTTTTAGACTTTGCATCGACTACCGTGGGTTGAACCGAGTTACTGTCAAGAACAAGTACCCTCTTCCGAGGATAGACGAGTTGTTGGACCAACTCCGAGGTGCTACTTGGTTCTCAAAGATTGATTTGGCTTCGGGTTATCATCAAATTCCGATAGCCGAGTCGGATATCCGGAAGACTGCCATTAGGACAAGGTACGATCATTATGAGTTCGTGGTCATGCCATTTGGGCTGACTAATGCGCCTGCTGCTTTCGTGAAGCTCATGAACAGCGTGTTCCGAGACTGCTTGGATGAGTTTGTGATCATCTTCATCGATGATATTCTGATTTACTCAAAAGATCCGGAGGAACACAAGGTTCACTTGAGAATGGTGATGAGTAGACTTCGGGAGCATAAGTTGTATGCGAAGCTAAGTAAGTGTAGCTTTTAGCAAAGGGAAATTGGGTTCTTGGGTCCCATAGTCTCGGATAAGGGAGTGTCCGTAGACCCGGAAAAGATCAAGTCGATCAATGAGTGGCCGAGACCTCAAAATGCTACGGAGATAAGGAGCTTTCTTGGGTTGGCTGGGTATTATCGGCGGTTTGTCAAAGGTTTTGCGAGCATGGCGCAGCCTATGACTAAGTTGACGGGGAAAGACGTACCATTTGTGTGGTCGGAAGCTTGTGAGAACAGTTTCTCAAAGCTTAAGGGAATGTTGACAAGTACTCCGGTGTTGGCTTTACCGGAACCGAATGAACCCTATGTGGTGTATACGGATGCATCAAGGATGGGACTTGGTTGTGTGCTGATGCAGCACGGGAAAGTAATTGCTTATGCGTCTAGACAGTTGCGGAAGCATGAAGAGAATTATCCGACTCATGATATTGAGATGGCGGCCGTGGTGTTTGCTCTAAAGATTTGGCGATCTTACCTTTACGGTTGGAAAGTTCAAGTTTTTACGGACCACAAGAGTTTGAAATACATCTTCACTCAGCCGGAGTTGAACTTGCGGCAACGGAGATGGATGGAGCTAGTTGCGGACTACGATCTTGAGATTGCTTACCACTCGGGTAAGGCAAATCTGGTTGCGGATGCGTTAAGTCGGAAAAGGGTTGCTACGGATTCAGAGAAGGACATGCAAGTATTGGTTAGCATGGTTGGGACCTTGCGGTTGTCAGTTATATCTGACGGATTGGAGCCTTTGGGCTTAGGGGCGGTAGATCAAGCGGATTTGCTAACTCGTGTTCGGTTGGCTCAGGAAAAGGATGAGGATTTGATCAGATGGTCCAAGAATGATAAGTCAGAGTTTGAGACTTCGAACAATGGGACAATCTTGGTAAATGGCCGAGTGTGTGTTCCGAAGGATAAGAAACTACGGGAAGAAATCCTTAAGGAAGCGCATATGTCTAAGTTTTCGATTCATCCGAGATCGACAAAGATGTATAAGGACTTGAAATGGTACTACCATTGGAAGGGCATGAAGGCCGATGTTGCTAGATGGATAGCCGGCTGTCCGACATGTCAATTGGTTAAGGCCGAACATCAAGTTCCGGGCGGATTACTTCAGAGTTTACCGATGCCCGAGTGGAAGTGGGACATGATCACGATGGATTTTGTCACTAGTTTACCGATGTGCGAAGGAAAGGATTCCGTTTGGGTTATCGTGGATCGGTTAACAAAGTCGGCACACTTTGTTCCGATGAATAAAAAGGACGGTGCTGAGAAACTTGCGGAGATCTATGTGCAAGAGATAGTCCGGTATCACGGATTGCCGGTGAGTATTGTATCGGATCGGGATTCCAAGTTTACTTCAGGATTTTGGAAAGCACTTCAAAAACGGTTTGGTACAAGGTTGAATATGAGCACGGCTCATCATCCGCAAACGGATCTGCAAGCAAATATGACGATTGTGGGAGTGCCGGTTCGGATTGTCGGAAGGAAGTTAAGAACGGATCGGAAGAAAAAGGTCAAGTTGATCGAAGTTGTTTGGGATTGTGAAGGTATTGAGGAAACAACTTGGGAACCGGAAGAGGTAATGAAAGTAAACTTCCGGAAATGGTTCGAGAAACAGAAGGTTTCAAGGACTAAGGCTTAGATTCGAGGACGAATCTATTCTGAGTGGGGGAGAGCTGTAACGCCTGTCCTCCTACGTCCGTGGGGTAGTCCGGAAGGGTAGAGAAAGAGACTTGGTCGTGGGAATCCGAATGTTGAGGGAAAAGTTCGATGATCTTGAGATCCGGACGGTTCCGTATGGTCATCAGGACGTATCGGTACGGTCTTGCGGATGTATGCGGACGTATCCGGACGTACTGATCGTGGAACGGTTATGTCCGGGAATTTTGGAATTCGGTAGCGAGGATCCGCGTGTTGATCCATGGGTTTGGATCGGGCGATCGGATAGTTGGATCGGGCGATCTGTTGCTAACGGCTATAACACGATTTCGCACGTGGAGCGGTTGGCCGGTTTATGCGGACGCGCGAGAGAGTGATCATGGGCAGTTGCATAGCGGTTTCTTTGATTCAACCGTTCGCGGCTGGTGCTCTATAAATTAAACCCGATCATTTCCTTAAGCGTTTTCACGCGATCAAAACCTCCGAATCAAAGCTGCAATTTCCGAGAGAATTATTCCGAGAAAGTTAGAGTTTTCCGAGAGATCAAGCTGTGATCGAGAATCCGTAGAGAAGTTGAGTAACTCGGGTAAGTATCGGTTAAACTTGGTGTTTATCGATCTTTTCTCGATGTTTTAAGTAAGGGAACGACATATCTGTTTCATGTTTGTAGTTTCCGGTGATTTGCGAATCGTCGGAGATTTCTGTCCGTGAATCCAAGCATCAAGAGGTGTCAGAATCCGTATCAGATCAAGTAACGGTGAGTGCGTGACTGTGGCTACAAGTCTGTGATCGTAGTCTAGCGTAGTCTCATTGTTGTCTTGATATTTGTCTGGTTTATTCCGATTGCTTGTCATTTCGATTCTGCTACTTAGTCACGATGATCGATTCGGGTTGGTCAAGAATCTAGATCGGCGGTGCACTCGGGGGTAGAAATACTCGCCGGAGATTGTTCGGTTGCGGGAAGATTTCTTGGTAACTCCGGATGGTTATGCTTGACGAGTTTCTGTTTATGACTTGTGATAGACTATGTGTTTCTATGTCTTGATTGCGATTGTTTCATTGTGGCCTGGTGAGACGGGACGACCGCTCTCACTAAGCAAATGCGTTTGCTTATGCCTTCTCTGTGATGTGGGAAAGGAAGGTAATTCTAGTGGCTGAACCAGTTCGCGAGACTAAGGCAAGGAAGGGAGGATGGTGGATTTTATTTCCGTTTGGGTAGTTTCATTTCTGTTTGGTCTAGTACTTAACGATGTAATAGCTTATTAGCAAACTTGCCGTTGTACTTGAACCTCATTTGAAATTAATCTAAGTAATTAGCTTATGCATGAAAATGACTTGTCTAGAATTTGAATCGTCGCCGGAAAATAAGTCAGTTAATCGGAAAAATGTCTAAAATCTGTTAAGTGTTTTGGGCCGTGAGTTTCCTCGGCCGGAACAAAATGGGTTAGGGCATTTCAGTATTCCTCTCTCATTTCAATACTTCTCATGTGCTTTAAGGCTGTTTTAAAACCTACATTTGGCTCTTTTGACAAAGACAAGCAAATCATATCTGTGTGATCTGGATTAAAAACATTTTTGAGAACATAGGCACTTACCTTGGGAATGCTCCTCTGCTCCTTAAAGTACTATCATGTCATTGTAGTATTTAAGGTGTCAATCCAAATGGGTGTGATGCTAGCAAAGATCATCTTCTTGGCTATGGACCAAGTCATAATATCTGTTTGTATGATCAATGCTTCATCCGGTCCAAGCTCGAGCTCCTTTTCCAAGTTGATTCTATGTGTAGTACCAAGCTCGATCAAGCTGAATGGCCTGATGCCAAGCACTGGGC
>NW_003302548.1:10675711-10678494 GCF_000004255.2 Arabidopsis lyrata subsp. lyrata | reverse complement strand
TCCGTTTGCCAGACACTGGATGTGGTCGAGTAAGAGGTCGAGTACCAAATGGAAACTGCAATAAAACTACTCTACCACACAGTTCGTTTCCAAACCACTGTGTGTGGTCGAGTACTTCAAGTGAATTAAGCCAAAAACGAAAATTAAGAACCAAGTGACAAGATCAAGCAATCAAAAGCGATGTAAACAAAGAAATCAATTGGAAGAGAAATTCCCGAGGATGGGGTGATCGAGTAGTGAAGTCTCCTTAATCTAACAGGTGGTTAACATGCTCAACAAACTATCCCTAGACAACAAGTTCAATAGCCAAATCAAAGTGCTACCGCAACAGAGATCCTCAAGCAAAGCTAGTCCCAGACTCAATCACCATTGACGAGAGCTAACCTAACAGGCATTACGAAACAACAAGTCTAAGCCAAAACGCTCCCTGTAACCAATACCTTGGTACAGAGCCACGAATCTCTGGAATTAGTGGTTCAGACATTTCATCGAACACCTTTTGGGTGCGGAAATGTCTGGGCTCAGATTCCAGTTGATCAGAAAGCAATCAGCATTAAGAACAACTAATCCAGAAGGGATCTACCAATCAAACTCAACCACCTAGCAGATCAAGGATTCTAAACTACTCTAACCCATCCTCAAGAACCCTAATCACTACTCAAAACTCATGAACATGAACATAAACCCAGAAATGCATAAAAACTTCATACTAGCAAGATCTCAACAAGATGAACAACTTTGTAGAAGAAATCAAAAGCAAATACTCAATAGATTAAGAGAAATCTGGATTACAAATATGAAGAAAGCACTAATTGTTCTGCAGAAAAAGACTTAGACAGAAAAAAACTTAGTCTGAAAATTATGAGAAACAACCTATTTATAGCAAATACTAGGAAACCCTAATTCACAAGACGACAAAGTATTAAGGCGGTTTACGGAGATACTCGACCCTTGTGATCGAGTAGAGAGGTTGAATAAAGTTGGCGCCTTTGCGATTTCTTGCTCTGGGCATGTCGTGATCGAGCATTTGGGTCGAGTATGTGCTCGAGTTCTGCTTCATCCTCTTCTCTTCCTTATGCTCAATGTCTGGTTGAGTTGGGATCTGAGAAGACTGTAAAGCTTGTGATCAAGTGGCTGCGGGGAGGTGGTGATCGAGTAGATTGGTTGGTGGCACGCTCTGGACTGCTTCTTCAACCCTGCGATCGAGTATGTGGGTAGACTGCCAGGATGGAGTGCTCCTCTTCCTCTGTGATCGAGTAAAACTGTGAACTGGCAGGATGAACTGCCCTGTGATCGAGCAGAACTGTGAATTGGCAGGATGGACTGCCCTGTGATCGAGTAGAACACTCCTGATGGTCTGCTGAGCTGACTGCTTCCCTCTCTGCTACTGGTGATCGAGCAGAATGGTCCAAATGTGACTTTCAGCTATGTTTTTCCTCTTTCTGAACACCAATAGCCCCGAAGCACCTGAAACAACTCCAGAATGCAAAATGCATGCAAGACTAATGCTAGACACACTTAAACATGCAAAATGTGCAAAATGATGATGAATGCTATGAAAGATGAATAAAACTAGACTCAAAATGGTGATAAATGGATGTATAAAACATGCAAATTATAGACATATCAACTCCCCCAAACTTAGTCTTTGCTTGCCCTCAAGCAAACAAGTAAATATAAGATGAAGGAGAGGTTTGAAGGTGGGGACTCAGAACCAAAGCATGCAGACAAAGCAAATGAACTCAATGTCCAAGTTAGTAATTGTGGAATGCATAGAGACCAAACTCTACTTAAAAACTATAGCCATATTCATCACAAGACAACCTAACATTTGTTCCAATCTACACACACCTTCAGATCATCAATTCCCTTTAACATTGATTAAGCTCAAACCATGAATCAAGCAAAACATTGTTGAAGAACTCATTTGGTTTAAAGGACAAGGCTGAGAAACAAAGATGGTCCCTCTGTAAATGGTTTCAGACTTTTTCACAGTAACAGGGAACTCTCATGAATGGACAGAGCTTTAGTAGAATGCTAAAGGTTAGAACCAACCTACGCATACAAGAACAGACCCCATCTACCCAAATAACCATAATCATATCAAACTCCATAGATGGTCCTATCTCTAAACCCCATAAATGATCCTAATTCTACCCTTTTGCACTCAAGGCATGTTTCAATAATCTCTTGGATCAACCCATTCTTTGTTTTTGGTTTTTGTTCTAAGGAGAGGTTTTCTTTTAGACTTTCTAGCGGATTGGGACTTTCTTTAACAACTAAGGCTCTTCTTCTCATCTCATGACTTAAGACAACTCTAGGCTTTTGCCTTTCTTTTTCCTTTGCACAGAGCCTAACTTCTTTTATTTTCAAACTTCCCAAATCCTTTACTAGACTAACAAGATATTCTTTTCTGTTTCACTTCCATCTCCTAAGAACAATAACACTTGTCTTTCTTTCTCATTTTTATTCCAAACACATTCCCAAACCCAAAGTAAAACTCCCACCTAGTCCTATCTAGCCCAAAAAGCGTGGACTAGAACTACATGGGATACCATTCTTGTCGGTTCATACCTAACACTTTCTACCAAGCTCAATCCGGAAATAGGCCTCACACACACACACAAATTTATTCAGGGCTTGAAAGAAAGGTTAGGTTCAGGGTGGGGGAAACTGTTCCAATGATGGGAATCAGCTACTTGGATTAGCAAGAGTGGTAGAAGGTGAAAGAAAATCCAAGTATGTGTATTGGTAGCCACAAGTTCAACAACAATGCAAAGACA
>NW_003302548.1:10617981-10666836 GCF_000004255.2 Arabidopsis lyrata subsp. lyrata | reverse complement strand
TACTCGATTACCCCATCCTCGGGAATTTCTCTTCCATTTGATTTCCTTGTTTACATCGCTATTGATTGCTTGATCTTGTTACTTGTTGCTCAGTTTTATCATTTCTACCCTGTTTCATTTGAAGTACTCGACCACACCCAGTAGTTTGGTAACAAACTGTGCAGTCGAGTACCCTGTTTACAGTTTCTGTTAAATTACTCGACCTGATACTCGACCACATCCAGTGCTTGGCATCAAGCTGTGTGATCGAGTATATTGCCTGTCATTGTTAGAATTCCTGTTTTTGCATGATCACCTAGGATTGTTAGAAACACCAAAACCTGTTATTGCTTGGCTTGACTTTGTGATATCTGATTGCATCTTGATTGCTAGCATCACACCCATTTGGATTGACACCTTAAATACTGCAATGACATGATAGTACTTTAAGGATAATTGATCTTAGCGAAAATCCTACTATCAAGAGACGATTGAAAAAAAGAAAAAACAAAGTTAGCTTCCAATGACTCCCTGGGAAAGGTAAGATGCTTCACAATTTCATTCTTAGGTTGCTCTTGAACTGATGTGTCTGGTTGAGTCTCCACATCATCTCTAATGTTGTTCTCAGCTTTTTCTTGCAGCACCTCGGTTTCTTTGCAGATTGGTAAGGGTTGATTTGATTCTTGCCCTTGAATAGCTAGTTCCTTCTCAGGACAACTTGGTCTCTTCTTTGTTTCTTCAGTGCCAATAGGTTGGCGATTGGCTGGACTCTTCTTTTCGCCATTCGTAAAGGCATTAAGTGTTTCAAGCATCTCCTCTTCCAATTCCTCAATACGCCTTTGTCTTTGTAACTTGTCCTGAAGATGCTTAGTCTGCTTGGGTTTGTTGTAAGCGTTGAGAATCTCCAAGAGTTCTTCCTTAAAATTTTCTTCCGCTATAAGGTTGCTTTTAACAGTGTTCTTTTGTTCCTTGGGAGCTTTCTTTGGCATTTGCTTCACAGCTTCTTCTTCTTTCTGGTCATGATTGTTGTCTAGCTTGCTCAAAACGTCTCTGTTCACCATGACCATAATACTCAGGCTTTGAGTCATCTCTGGCTGTTCTGATTCCCCAATTAGGCTTCTCATCAGGTCTCCTTGGTTTTGCCTCTTTTGGATGCGAGATCTGCTTATGCTGCTCTTTGTTTTTTCCTTGGAGATATTGACACCTGATGAAGATCGTTGAAGAAAGCATTCAGTTTGGTGTCCATAAGCTCTGTCACAGGTTCCATCAAAAGCTTGTTGTTGCTGCTAGGTTTTTCTCCATGATGAGACATCATTCCTAAAACAAAAAGAAAACACAAGTCACCAGTAACAAGTCCTAGAATTCGTTTTATCGATCAAATCGCATCATAGAAACCCTAAACTCATCAACAAATCAAGGACAAAAACCTTAGATCGATAGAAGGCGAAAAGACAAAAATATTTCTTGACTCTAGTGATCGATCGAGCCAAGCAGTCGAGCTAGATTAGTACAGATCAAAACTAGTGAAAGAAGATGAACAGACAAATAAGGATTCGAAAAACTCAACTTTCAGAGTTTGCTCTGATACCACATGATACGAATCTCCTACGGATCGTAAACTCTGAAATCTGTTGAGGGACTGGGATAGGCTTGTAGCAACAAAGCCAAAGCACATAAGGCAAGTGGTGGATCGAATGGGGTCTGACTCGAGTGTGCAGTCGAGTCAAGTGGTCGAGTGATGATCGAACCATGGTCGAGTGTGGTTCGGGCTTAACTCAAGTGTTCGGTCGAGTCAAGGGGTCGAGTCAGTGAACTGTGGATCGAAAGGTCACACAGAGGTTGCAGAAAGCCTCTGATATACCACTGGACCTTCTTTGAATATGACACACCAAAGGAGTAACATGATATCTTGATGGATATTACACACCAGCAAGAGATGATCTAATCTTAAAGAGTTTTTTATTGAAAAGATAGATAAGGTTTCTCAAGAGAGTACATAGAGTTTAAATAGAGAATGAAGAGAACAAGCCTGGAACAGACTCACAAGGCTGTCTCGGAAATGACAAAGAAATTAAAGACAGAATTTGAAAAGATAGAATGACTCTTCTCCTTCTCTTGGACGTGGGCTTTTCACTACAGGAAAATCGGGTATTAATAACATCGGAAAAACGCTATTGTAAAAAACGACAGCGTTATAGAAAACGCTATGTCATCGCCCGCGATAATAGGTCTGCCCCTTTCGATAGCAGTTTTTCGGATTGCTATTATTATTAATTTAATAATAGAGTTTCTTTATATGCAATTGTATAGTATTCAATAGCAGTTTATTATTGTTATGAAATAAATTATTTATAGCATGATTTATTATAACATTTTGTAATACTTTTGTGTATTTATACAAAATTGTATTTATACAGTATTTTTTTTGGTCATATGTATTTATACAGTATTTGTACATGGTATATACATTATTTTGGTTTAATAAATTATAATTATATATAAATTACAATTTATTATGTTTTTGGATAGATTAACATATTAAAATCATATTTTATTATATTATATGAAATCATAATACAGAAAAATAGATTACAAAGTAAATTTACAAAATTAAAAAGTAAAAGTACATCGTAAAGATAAATTAATGAAACTCTTATATCTAATCTTCTCGAGGCCTTGCACACTCTTTGATGTTCACGCTTCTTCTCAATCTTCCCATCTCCGCAGTAAGATGTCTCAAGATAAAACTAGTTTTTGCTACATAATCAACCACCAAGAGTAATTAGATTCTTAGCTAAATACAAATCAAACACATTGACAACCGATTGAATCTTACTCGATCAGCTATCTACAGAAATAACACAAATCAAATCTTTTGCAAATGGTTTTAGCGGATCTGCAACAAACTCAACGTATTAACTTAACACATACATACAGTTCACAAAAAATAAAGCTAGATTCACATGGAAGAATATTGAATTAAGAACTAGGTTAAGAACACAAGATTAAAAAGACTTCTCTCTTATTCCTTTAGAAACTTACTCAAAACTAAAGGTCTTACAAATCTCTTAATCTCTCTTATGGAATACCACAACCTAGGCATCTCATATATATAGCATAACCCTTTTCCTTTTCCTAACACACTTAGGAATTGGATAATTTCCTTTATTCTAGATAACTCCTAGAATATTACATATTTATCTTTAGCTTATTTCTCAAGCTTTCTTCAAACTTATCTCAACATTTTCCCTCCTAGGTTTGAACCCTTCTTCCGAAACATCTTGAACACCAATGAGCTCTCTCATCTCCTTGAATCTAATCCTACCAAGCGCCTTAGTTAGGATATCAGCTCGTTGCTCCTCTCCGGCAACATGCTCAACTTCAATTTGTTCATTCTCGACACACTCCCTTATGAAATGGTATCTCTTGTTTATGTGTTTGCTTCTTCCATGGAACACCGGGTTCTTTGCAAGTGCAATCGCCGACTTGTTGTCAATTAAGAGTGTCACCTTCTCACATGAACCTCCAACGACTTCTCCGAGTAATTCTTGAAGCCACAAAGCTTGTTTAGATGCTTCCGTTGCAGCCATAAATTCCACCTCGCATGATGATAACGCCACCGTATCTTGCTTTTGAGTACACCAAGTAATAGGACAGTTCTCAAGATAGAAAACATGTCCGGTCGTACTTCTCCCATCATCTTCATCAACATTGTGGCTGCTATCACTATAGCCCACCAACTTTGTCTTGTTTCCACGAGTAAAAAACAAACCAAGAGCAAGAGTTCCTCTTAAGTACCTTAAAATCTGTTTTAGTGCCACTTCGTGAGACTCTTTAGGTTGTTGCATGTACCTACTCAACACGCCAACACAATACGAGAGATCGGGTCTTGTGTGAAGTAAATATCGGAGACACCCTATGATTCTTCTAAACTCTTTCTCGTCAATGTTTTCTTCTTTTGGTGCCTTAGACAACTTTAAGCCCGCATCCATTGGTATTCGGACAGCATTGCATTCAAACATTCCGGTTTCTTCTAAGATCTTGGATGCATACCTTTCTTGTTTAAGTACTATCCCATTCTCAAGCTGCATTACCTCAATTCCAAGATAATAAGTTAATCTTCCGAGATCATTCATCTCAAACTTTGTTGACATTCTTTTCTTGAACTCCAAAATTGCTTCTAGACTTGAACCCGTAACTAACAAATCATCCACGTAAACGGCTACCAAGAGAAGATGATCATTCTCATTCTTACGATATAGAGAAGCTTCTTTAGAACATTTTATTAACTTTAATTCCTTGAGAATTTGATTTAACTTGTTATTCCATGCCCTTGGAGCTTGCTTTAAACCATAAAGTGCCTTGTGTAATTTATACACCTTCTCCTCACTTCCCTTGACAACAAATCCCTCCGGTTGAGTCACGTATACTTCCTCTTTTAATTCTCCATGAAGAAAGGCTGTTTTCACGTCAAGATGGTGCACTTCCCATCCATTGGAAGCCGTAAGAGCAAGAATGAATCTAACGGTTTCAATACGTGCTACCGGAGCAAAGACTTCATCAAAGTCTATACCATGCTTTTGTACGTAGCCTTTAGCAACCAATCTTGCCTTGTACTTGTTTATACTTCCATCAGAATTACGTTTAATCTTGAAAACCCACTTTAACCCGATTGGTTTGATTCCTTGAGGAAGTTTTTCCAAACTCCATGTTTTGTTCTTTGTGATTGATGCAATCTCTTCATCACAAGCGTCTCTCCATTCTTTTAGCTCTGAAGCTTCACTAAAATCCCATGGTTCCTCATTGACTTGAAGGAGCAGTCTTTCTCCCTCAATTTCGGCCAACAACACGTAATCTGCGAGATAACCTGGTATCTTCTTTGTTCTTGCTGATGGCTCTCGCAAAACAGGTTGAGGTTGCACAAACTCAATTTCAACTTCACTATCGGGTTCATTAGTGAGACCTTCCTGCTCTTCTTCTTCTTCATGTTCCTCTGTTTCCCATGTTTCCTCTGTTTCCGTATTAATCCCAATACCTTTGTTCCCAAAATCTCCAAAGCTTAGCTTAAACATTCCAGATTCTTCGCCAGCTTCCTTTTCATGATTACTCCACTTCCAGCTCCTAGTCTCATCGAAAACAACATCCCTACTCACGATTATCTTTTGGCTTGTAGGATCTAAGAGACGATAGGCTTTAGTTCCCGGTTCTACTCCCAAATGAACCAACATTCTTGATCTGTCCTCTAGCTTTTTCAGATGTGGAGCTTCTCTTTTTGCAAAACTTAAACACCCGAAGACCCTTAAATGTTCTATATTCGGTTTCTTCCCCTTTAGTACTTCGTATGGAGTTTGATCCACTAGAGTTCTTGTGCCAATTCTATTTATGAGATATGTGGCATGTCTCACTGCTTCTCCCCATAAATAGTTTGGCAAACTCATGTGCTTTAGGATACTTCTCGTCATCTCTAGTAATGTCCTATTCCTTCTCTCGACAACTCCGTTTTGTTGAGGTGAATAGGGTGCAGTTAGATGCCTATTGATTCCGGTATCTTCACAAAAGGCTTGAAACTCTTGCGACGTGAATTCACCTCCTCTGTCCGTACGAAAAGTTTTAATGGAAACTCCCGTTTCTTGTTCGATCAATGCTTTGAACTTCTTGAATTTCTCAAAAGCTTCTCCTTTCTCCTTTAGCAACATTGTCCACATGTAGCGTGAATGATCGTCAATTAGGACAAAGATATACTTCTTGTTCGCGGTTGTGGTAGGTGTGATAGGTCCACAAAGATCGCCGTGTATGAGCTCAAGTATTTGTGTGGCGCGATACAGTGTAGCTTGAGGAAACGGTCTTCTAGCTTGTTTACCAAGTAAACACGAGGAACAAGTGTTTTTCTCAATTTGAATCATTGGCATTCCAACAACTAGTTCCTTCTTCATCATTTTCTTCATTGTTTCTAACCCGACATGTCCTAGTCTTGAATGCCACTTTTCTGACTCGTTTAAGGCCATTACTTGTAAACACTTGGTGATCTCAACCTCCATAAGTACCTTGTACAACCGATTTCTTGATCTTTTTGCTCTTACCAACAGTTTTCCTTCTTGATCATATAGTATTAGGTGATCTTCTTTCATGTTTACTTCGCAGCCCGCTTCTGTTGCTTGTCCAAGGCTTATGATATTGCTTTTCAAATCTGGTATGAAGTAGACATCAGCCAAGACTTTCTTCTCTCCATCTTTGCTCACAAATAAAATTTATCCTTTGCCCTTTATGTCTATTCGGGAATCATCTCCAAAACGTACTTTTCCCGTGACTGTCTCATCAACGCTTGAGAAATACTCTCGGTTTCCTGACATATGATTACTCGCTCCATTGTCTAAGTACCACACGTTTTTCTCATCTAACTGTGTTTCAAAGTCACTCGGCTTTAGATTTCTCTCATTGAGATACACTACTTCATGTACCATCAAGTTCTCTGCCTTTTGTGTCTCGTCTCCTTCATTCTCACACGTTTCTTGGAGTTTTAGCAATCTATCGGGACAGTTGGAGGCATAGTGTCCGTTTTTATCGCAACGATAGCACACCAATTTAGATTTGTCTCTGCCTTGACCATTCTGAAAGTTTCCATACTCTTGGTACGGACCATACCTACCACGTCCTCTGCTTCCTCTTTGAAAGAACCTTCCACCTTGTCCTCTTCCTCTCCCGTAATTTCCTTGAAACGATTGTGAGTCCGAGTTAACAAACATAAGCTTCCCTTGGTCTTCTTGTTAATTTTCTTCCTCATCACAAGTTCTATCTTCATACGTTTTCATCCTTCCTACAATATCCTCAAAGCTAGTTTTATTAAGATCCAGGACTTGCTCCAAAGCTGCGATGATGTGAATAAATCTTTTTCTTGGTAAACTGTTAAGAAACTTCTTCACGAGTTTTGGAGTTTCGATGTTTACTCCCAACGCTGCAGATTTTGTGACTATCTCCGAGAGTTTACCAGAGAAAGCATCAATTGTGTCAGTGTCTTTCATCTTTATCTTTTCGAATTCAGCCATCAAGGTTTGTAACCTTGCTTCCTTGACTCTCCCAACCCCTACATGTCTTGATTTGATAGAATCCCAAACTTGCTTTGCATCTCCTAAGTCGCCAACTTGCAGGATAAGTACTTCTGGTATGGATTGGAATAACAAAGCCCTAGCTATGTCATGTTTCTCTTCATCAGTAGATCCCGGATCAATGGTCTCCCACACTTTATGCACCTTGAGTGTTGCTCGCATACGCATGACCCAAACTGTATAGTTCGTGTCATTGAGCATGGGGCATTTAATTGATGAGGAAGAACCACCATCCTTCGGCTTCACGGGAACCACCTCTCCCATGATTCTGTTTCACTACGTATGTCACCTCTCTTGGTGTATGCGTAGGGTTTCAACTTCAAAACTTTGACGATGTTATCAACACTAGAAAGCTTAATTCAATAGGTTTATGCTCTGATACCAATTATTGAATTAAGAACTAGGTTAAGAACACAAGATTAAAAAGACTTCTCTCTTATTCCTTTAGAAACTTACTCAAAACTAAAGGTCTTACAAATCTCTTAATCTCTCTTATGGAATACCACAACCTAGGCATCTCATATATATAGCAAAACCCTTTTCCTTTTCCTAACACACTTAGGAATTGGATAATTTCCTTTATTCTAGATAACTCCTAGAATATTACATATTTATCTTTAGCTTATTTCTCAAGCTTTCTTCAAACTTATCTCAACAAGAAAGAGATCACTCCGCCGTAAGACACATCATGGCCATGAGCAAGCAATAATCGGAAAGCTGAAGCATAAGTGGCCAAGTCCAAATTTCAGAGAAGACAAAGCAACGGATTTTGGTTTCATCAGACACACAAAAGCAGAACCCATTTGAAAAAATTTGTAAGAAACAAAGGAAAATAGAAGACCTAGACATAAATCTAGACATTTCGATGGACACAAGTTTGTTAAGTAAAGAAGAATTAGTAAACAAACCATCAGATTTATGGAAACAAGAAGGTGAAAAGTCTCGCACGTGGCTCGAAGGGTTTATGTTTCCAATGAGGCTAGGTTTGCTGCGGTCTACGGTGGTCACGGCGGATCCGTCTCTTGTGTTTTGTTCAATAAGGTGGCTGTGGTGTGAGTTGGTCGAACCCCATCAAGATATGAGACTTTTCTGGTGAATTCTGCAGCAAGGGATTCTCACGATGGAGTGGCTCGTGTTTGTTGAAGTTTTTGGTCGCGTTTGGTTCTGGGAAGGGCTTCTATTGACGAAGAAAGAGATGACTAAGAGGAGAATAAGTGAAAAAAAATATTTAAAAAGTTAAATTTTGTCCGTTAGATTCATTTTAATCAACGGTTCATATTAGAACAATACGCCACGTCAGCTATCCGAGTAATCTCTTTCTATTGGCTCTGCTCTTGTTTATTTACTTATACCATTTTAAACAGATTATTTATTGAAATACTATTTTTAAATGGAAAATATTTTATCGTAATTAGAATACATTTTTAATTAAGATTTAAATTTAGTTAGAGTTAAAAAAGATTTTAAAATAAAACCATTAAACACAAATTGTAGTATAATAAATATACATAGATGAAAGCTTCAAATACTTATAACTAACCGATTATGATTTGTTAATTTGTATATTTGTAATATGTTTTCAATTTTGTTATTTTATGTACTTAGTATTAGATAATATATTTTTTGCATACCATTTTGTTAATTGATAAATAGTTTAATATGTTTCTATATTGAACCGTAAAAGGTTTAGGGTATAGGGTATAGGGTTTAGGGTTTAGGATATAGGATTTAGGGTATATGGTTCAATTTTGAAACATATTGTTTACCATTTATAGATTAACAATATAAAATGCAAACAAATTATTAGAAACTTTATCACATTTGATTATTTGTTTTGCGATGTATACTGTTAATTGATAAATTGTAAAATATGTTTCAAGATTGAAACTTGCAAGGTTTAGGGTATAGGATTTAGTTCTGAAACATATTTTTTACTATTTATTAATTAAAAAAATAAAATGTAAAACAAGTATTAAAAACTTTATCATATTTGGTTAATTTGATTATGTATGATTAATAAATGAATGTTTAAACGTTTGAGAATATTATTGGATTATGTATAATTAATAAATGAATGTATGAGAATAATTCTGAACAAAATAAGTTTTTTTTGTTGTAGTTATAATTATGAATTTAGTATTTTTAATATATATATATATATATATATATATATATATATATATATATATATAGTTTAGCAATGTCATAAGTTCGTTGGCTTAATTTTGTTATTTAGCAATTACATATAAAAAGAGATAATATCTTATGAAATTAACACCCAAAAAAAAACATTTTTTGAGACATAACCGGAGGTAGTAGTCATTGAATCAAGTATCTAAAGCTTAACATTCTAAAGTAGTTCTTCCTTTCAGTATTGGTCCTTGAACCTGCACATAGACAACAATAGAAAAACAATAGAGTCAATAAAATTGTTGCACAGAAAGAGTTAATGCAGAGGAAGCGAAATTTGACACTTACTTCGTATAGTTCCTTAATAAGTAAATCTTGTTCTTTGCTAAAGGAACTCACTTCTCGTTTAGTTCCTTAATACTGTTCGACTTACATTTCCAACAGTATAGATTGTATATAGGCAAAACACATCTAGTTATATATATATATATAAAACAAGGAAACTAAACCCAACAAGGTTATAATCTGAAACATCCACACAAGCCTAATGAGTTATTGGTATATATAACAGAGAAAAAAATTGTTATGATCCCACAGTATATACTCCACTTCTTGTCCTGTAGTTAACAATCACAAAACCTCAAACTAATCTATAACTGAAATTCTGAATTGCAAGAATTAATTGAGAAACCACATGCATAATCCAGAAATTTCCCAATTAGCAAAGCTATACTCACGGTTTAAGCGATGCCTTACATTATCATCATCAAGAAAATAACAAAAGCTTCCCCTTTTGTTCAATGAACAAACCAAAGTGCTTTTCCCTACAAAACGAAAGATTAGACTTTCACATAGACATAGACCAAACTAGTCGCTGTTTCTAACGATTATTGCTGGCACTTACCTGAACCACTAAGAGTCTAAGACTGGTGACCCAAATTACACATCCTTTCTAATCAAGCAATCTCTGAGAAACCAAAATCAGAGATTCAAAAAAGAAACATGAGCAAAAAGATACAAGTCACTTTCAATATAGTTTGTACCCATGAAATTTCTCATCTTACAACTCCACGAAGAATCTAAAAGGCATTTCATCACTTCTAATCAACAAGAGTTTTTACAATAACAAGTCTGATAAGTGATAAACAAGAATCAAGTCCGAAACTCAAAACATAATTGGATCTGAAACCATGAGACCTGACGGAGAGATTGAGCTACTACTTTGCAAAACATGATTGAGAAGAACGGAAGCCGCCATTGACGAGTTCAGAAGAGAAAAAGGGAACTGTAGTCACTTAACTGAAATCTTCCTGCAACAGAGCAACACAACCGAAACGGATCAAACCCAACATGAAATAAACACTAAGAAAACCCAAACATATAATTTACCTTCTGTGTCAATTTCGACCTCACCAATTTGATTTGGAATGATGCATGGGACGATTGAGAGGGGTTTGTAGATCGACAGTGAAACTGACGATCGAGATCCAGAGGGATTGCGACTGAGAGGGAACGAGACTGAGAGGTATCGAGAGTGAAAGAAGAGACAAACAAATTGGGATCGAGGGTGAGGGTTTCCAATCGAGTTTGAGAGAGAAAGAAGAAAGAAGAGAAAAGAGAGGAGAGAAGAGAGACGAGATAGCCAAGATCTTGTTTCTATTTGGCGTCTTCAATGTAATTCTCTTTTTCTTTATTTTTTTTTTATTTTAATTTTTTTGGTAAATTTTGGAAGGGATGAAATTTTCAATTTCCCGGTTACCTTCTACGATAACGTTTTCATTGTCTTTATGCTATTACTGAACTAAAAATTAGGCGCCACCACGAAATATTTTCGCGCCTATCCTATCATAGCGTTTGTCTTTCCGGAAACGCTATGTTAATTTTTCGAAAACTCAACTATAGCAGAAACATTAAAAACGCTATGATGTATTGCTATTAATACCCTCATTTCCTGTAGTGTTTGTTGCAAAAGAGTCCATGGGCTTCTGATTCAACAAATGGGCCATGATGGAGTGACACAATTGCCTCATTAAAAACCTTGTTGAGGAAACCCATTGGGACAAAACTCAACAAGGGAAAAAGAGTACAATTGGATCACTCTCCCATTGTTGAATCCAATTGGCTTATCTCTTTCTCCAAGCCAAGGTGGTTTGATCAACTTCTTCAATAGAACATCCGCAGCTACAAGCTCATCCTCAGGTTCATGCTGCTCCTCTGGTTCAAGCTGCTTCCTTGCTCCGTGCTGCTCAACAAGTTCAAGCTCATTTCCACATTCCAAGTCTGTGGTGCTTTCTAGGATCACATCAGTTTGTCTTGAGGTTAAGATTATGTGTCACTTCTATTATGGAGGAAAAAACCAATTTTTTGCAACAACGGTGATTTTGTTTCCCATTCTCCAGTCATTTATAATTAGGTTAAAGAGCATATTTATAAGAGATTGTTGCCGACAATTATGAAACCGACTTCCTTATATTTATAGCAGTTTGTAACATAGGGTTTTAGGGTTTTACACAGTGTATACTAACCGGGCTAGAAAAAAATTTCGACAATAAGTCCACTAAATATAATTAGGTATCGTTTTTTAAGAAAATTTCGAACTGATTTTTTTATTAAGAAACGGAAAGAAAAAAAATTAAAAAAAAATTATATTAGGCAATTTCATTAAGTGTAGGCAAAAGAGTAGTTTATAATTCCGAGAGCTAACGTGAGCACTTTAAACTTCTATATTAGGCAATTTCGTTAAGGGTATGCAAAAGGGTTATTAATTGTGTTGCCTATTTTGGCGATGCTTTTTCTTTTGAATTTTTGGCAAATATCGATTTTTCCTTTTTTTGTTTTTTTTTTAAATTACCTTGAGAATTTATGTTAAACATCGACGTGGACCAATAACATCGCGTTTTTAAATTTCCATGTGGACGGCCTCAGAAGTTTTTAAAATCCAATTGGTCCCATAAAACGCTTATGGCTATAGGGGGTTTGATCGTTCTTATTCTTTCTTGTTTTCTAAGATTTTCTTTAGGACTTATTCTTTTCTGTTTTTAATATTCATCTATGTATAATATACTATATAAGATTAAAAAGAGATTCAAAACTATTATGCGGCCAATTGCCTTTATTTTAAAAGAACAACTTTTTTTTTTCTTTAATAGTAAATAATTTTTAGTTTACTATCTGAAAAATATGAATGTCTGAAAACCAAAATATCTTTTTTAATTATTCATTAATAAACTTAAGGAATAATTTCCTTATATAAAAAATTCATTATTTTGAGTAGTTTTTATTATTTTGCATATTTCAAAGTTTTCTGCAGATATCGATTTTTCCTTTTATTTTTATTTTTGTTAAGTTACATTGAGCGCATATATCGATTTTTACTTTTTTTTTTTGTTTTTGTTAAGTTACCTTGAGAATTTATGTTAAACATCGACGTGGACCAATAATATCGCATTTTTAAAATCCTAGGTGGACGGCCTCAGAACCTTATGGCCTCGACTTTTATATAGTATAGACTAGGTTTTGAACCCACACTACCCGTGGGTTTGTTATATATATTTTGGTGAAATGTAACGATTAATGATATCCACACATAGCGTGGGTTTGTTCTAATATTATGGTAAATTATATCGATTAATGATAGTTGTCAAAATTTTATTTTTATGTATTAGTGTTGTTAATAATATACATCCAGTATATAAAAGAACTTATAGATTTTTAAAATTTAAAATTTCTATTGAAACAAAAATTTTATTTTAAATATATAATGTAGAAAATATTGACTAAAACATTAAGGGTTTTTAGTAATAAAACCCCTCAACTAAAGATAAATAGTAAGAAAACTCCTCAATTATATATTTAGTGGAAAAACCCCTCAACTTTGAATATGTTCATGCAAATTTCTCTCTGTCTACAGTGTCGTAAAAATTGGACGGACTACAGTTCAAATTAAAATCTAACATTTTTCAGAATCTCTCCTAATCGACTTCTACACCACACAAACTTCAGATAATCTTACTATGATGAATTATGGTTCGTCAATTTAGATTTTTCACTTTGAGAACTTTAGAGCTTAGGTTTGAGGATTTATAATCAGATAGAAGAAGATTTTGTTGTTTTTGTTTATAATTCATGTTATTTAAGTGTATATATGTCGTTTTTCAGTTTCAATTTAACTGTAACCCGTCTAATTTTTACGATAATGGAGACGAAGGGGAATTTTCATGAACATATTTAAAGTTGAGGAGTTTTTACACTAAATATATAGTTGAGGGGTTTTTTTACGATTCATCTTTAGTTGAGGGGTTTTATTACTAAAAACTGGTATTTACTTGACATTTGAGCACACATCGCATAAAGTAAAATGGTTTCATTATCTACTTTTGTGTCATGATATATGGTTCTCAATCAAATTAGTGCTTTCTATAAATTCTAGAGACTCTTAATTGATAAAACTAAAACTTAAAAGTCCAAACATATTAAAATTACCAAAAAAACCTTTATATTTTTAGCACATCTTCTCACAATACAAAATTAAAGTATTCACTTGCTTCCTTAGAAAAGTCTTTTGTACTTATTTTGATTGGCAAATAGTGGTATTTTTTTTGTTCGTGCAACTTCATAAACTTAGGTTTGGCTCAACTTTTCCAACCCGAATAAAACATTCTTTAGCTTTTAACCACAACCATCGACATACCATTTTCACTTTTAAGAGAGAAAATCTTTAATTTTTACTTTGGATATGTATTATTCTCAGTAATCGAGTTTGACTATAAAGATAATAAGATCGTATCAACAATATCATAGTAAAATTATTAAAAGAAAATATTATTCTTTTCTGTTTTTAATATTCATCTATGTACAATATACTATATAAGATTAAATAGAGATTCAAAACTATTATGCGACCAATTGCCTTTATTTTAAAAGAACAACTATATTGTCATACTATATAAGATTAAATAGAGATTCAAAACTATTATGCGACCAAAACTATTATACACACACAAAAGAGAGAACTATATTGTCATCTCCGTTCAATTTATCTATATTTTTTTATGACTTTCTTCTGAAAATTCATATTACATGTACTGATCAGTATCATCTCAACAATTTTTTCGTGATTTGCAATCACATCAAAGTACTTTTATATTTCTTAAAAAAAAAACTTTTGATTAGTCAACACAATATTATAGATATAGATACTGAAACGTAATTGGTTCTTCGTTTCCATGCACATAATTCACCTAACCTTTTTCAAAATATTCAGAATAATTAAGATAACGGAATATGCAATCGTTAGACTTAAAATTCTTAGCGAACAAATTGCATGTCTTGACCGATTAATGGTTCGATCTAAGTCTTAAGGACAAAGACGATAAAATCGGTATAAGGGTTCGTTAGAATTAAACCAAGGGTAGAAAGAATTTCGCTGTGTTAAAAGAAATGGATAATATAATTAAGCCTCGTAAAGGTAATTCTATGTTAAAATGCAAAAAATATAGAGGTTCGGTTGGGAAGAGGCACGAATGTAGGTCCATGATCACCGGACGCCAAGACGTCCGGGACGGAACGCTACAACGTCCTCTCTCGGCCTGTGGGCCCACCCGTATCTGGCGGCCGGTTTGCTACGTCTCGGAGGCGTTAAAGACTTCTTTACCGACCTTACAAATCACCACATGATCTTTTCCTTTGTTTTCTCCACACTCACACAGTTCTGACAATCACTTTCCGGAAGGTCACCCATCCTGAAATTGCTCCAGCTCAAGCACCCTTAACTGTGGAGTTCTCTTAGGACAGCTGACCGAAAAGATAAGTGCACTTTGGTGACATAGGTGGCCAAATCAATTTCTTTACAACATCTCCGCATGCACTACCATATTTCTGAAACTGGAGTGTTACAATTCACCCCCACTAACAGATCGCAACGTCCTCGTTGCCCACCAAGAGCGTCACCCCGACGGTGTGAGCCCTCTTGACTCCACACTCGCCTAATTTGACTCTGATACCACTTCTAACGCCCCGACCGCCACTCTTAATGGGCTCCACATCCTCTCTTGGTCCGTGGGCCCACCATCTTCTAACGGTCGGGCCGCTACATCCAGGAAGCTTTAAAGACTTGTTTACCGACCCTACAAATCACCACATGATCTTTCCCTGTGTTTTGTCCTCACTCACACAGTTCCGACAATCACTTCCCAGAAGGTCACCCATTCTGAAATTGCTTCAGCTCAAGCATGCTTAACTGTGGAGCTCTCTCAGGACGTTTGACCAAAAAGATAAATGCACTTTGGTGATATAGGTGGCCAAATCAATTCTTTCAAACCTCTCCGCATGCACCACTATATTCATAAAACTGGGGTGTTATACCTTTAGGTCGGTACCACATTCCACCTTAACTTCCTTTGATCTCCAACAATCTTATACATATATGCAGTGCCGGCCCGAATGTATGGGCTGCCTAAAGTGTTGGTGTCGGATCCCGCACCAGAAGTCCGAGACCAACCAAAGATTGCCACGTAGTCAAGATAACGGCCCATAAAGGATAAAGCCCATTGGACCTGTGAGCCGAAGGAACGGTCGAGGTGGTTATCACCACTTCGAGAATCCGAAGTGACTGCGCTTCGACGTGAGTTCGGTGTATAGGACACGGGTAGATCGGTTCAAGGACATTTGGGCCAAAAGGCGAGGCCCATGAAGATCAGAGTTAACTCAAATTCAAACGTTGAGCATTAAAGTCAAAGATCAAAACGGACACATTTAAGAGGGAATAATTGTACTTAATTATTCATTTTAATGTCGTTTCTCTATGTATAAATATAAAGGCCAATGGCCATGTAAAGGGGATATCTCTCTCTGGAGAAAGAAATACGATAGCAATTTTTGTAGCAATTCATAAGCCTTTTACGTTCTTATCTTTTGTCCCTCAAGAATAATCTGTCCTACTAATAAAAATACTTGAGTGTGTGAATCCGACATCCACATTTTGGCGCCGCCTGTGGGGATAGAGGATTCTTGAGTGGTCAGATTTTTCTTTACTACATTCCCGAGATAAGCAACAATGTCCGGAGGAGACGCCGTTGAGACATCATTGGCCGAAACCCTCAAAGCTATGCAGCAAACCATGTCGGACATATCACAAAAGTTCTCGGATGTGGAAAAGGCTGTCGATACGTTGCAAACATCCCAGGTATCTCTTAGTCAAAACGTCAGTACTATACAAACTCGTGTTCGCTCTTTAAGTGCAGGAAATCCTGTGGGAATCCGAAGGAGGATACTCAACTTGCCAATTTCCGTTGCGCGAAATGAAACCAGCGGACAAACAACTCCTGGTACTACTAATAATGTAGTTCAGCCATTGGATGGAGAGGCACAGCTCGAAGATGAAGCTCAACTTGTAGATCAATACGAGCAGGAAAACCTCGACCAGTTCGAGACTATGAGGAAGGTTAGCCAAGAACTAAAAGAAATGAAGTCAAAGTTCCATCTGGCTACAAGTTCGGAGCCGGATATCAATCGAGTCATTGAAGAAGCTAGGCGAACACCTTTCATCTCGCGAATTGCGAGTTTGAGAATCAAAGATTCCCGGAAGCTCAAGTTGGACCCTTATAGCGGATTGGAGGATCCAAAGAGCTATCTCGCAGCTTTTCTGATCGCTGCTGGAAGAGTCGAATTGGATGAAGCTGATGAGGATGCACGTTACTGCAAGCTTTTTCGGAAAATCTATGAGGCCAAGCTTTAATGTGGTTCACCCAATTAGAGCTGGGTTCGATCAGCAATTTCGACGAGCTATCAGCTGTATTCTTAAAGCAATATTCCATCCTTATGGATAAAAGCGTTTCGGATGCCGATCTTTGGAACTTATCACAAGGATCAAATGAATCACTTCCGAGTTTTCATCACCAAATTCAAAGAAGTGCTGTCAAAGCTCCCAAGAATCTCACAACAATCAGCTTTATCTGCCTTACGAAAATGATTGCGACATGATTCAAGATTTAAAGAAGATTTAATACTTCAAAAACCAGACACAATTCAGGATGCACTCTTCCGCGCAAACAACTGGATGGAGGTAGAGGACGAAAAAAAAAATTTTGCCAAAAGAAATAAGCAAGAGAAGCCGGCAATCACCGTCCCTACCAAGAAGTTCGAACCCAGGGAAAACAAAGGACCAAAGAAATTTGGGTCGCAACCCTTCAACAGTACCATCGGAAAGCAATTCCAAGGGAAAGGAAGATCAAACACTTGGGTCCGTGATGAAAGTTTATATTGCGACATTCATAAAGTGACCGGACATTTAACCAAGGATTGTAGCGTTCTTAAAAGGCACCTCGCAGAGCTTTGGGCCAGTGGAGATCTTTCCAAATTCGATATAAAAGATTTTGTGAAGGAATACCACGAAGCAAAGGAAAATTCCAAAGATCAAAATTCCAAAAGACCAAGGTTAACCAACGAGGAAGAACCAAGGAATATTAAGGGTAAGATCAATGTTATTCTAGGAGGTTCCAAATTTTGTCGAGATTCGATAAGTTCCATCAAGAAACATAGACGAAATGTCCTACTCAAAGCAAGCTTGAGCGAAGAAGTTGATTTTCAAGGTGCATCAATATCATTTAATGAAGAAGAAACGCGGCACCTCGAAAGACCTCATGATGATGCCCTAGTCATTACCCTAGACGTTGCCAACTTTGAAGTATCAAGGATCCTTATAGATACATGCAGTTCGGTCGACCTGATCTTTTTAAGTACCTTAGAAAGAATGGGAATTAGTCGGGCGGACATAGTAGGACCTCCGTCTCCACTAGTTGCATTCACAAGTGAGTCAGCCATGTCTCTTGGGACAATCAAGCTACCGGTCCTTGCCAAAAAGGTATCGAAGATCGTGGATTTTGTTGTCTTCGATAAGCCCGCAGCTTACAACATCATCCTCGGGACTCCCTGGATTTATCAAATGAAAGCAGTCCCCTCTGCATATCATCAATGTATCAAATTTCCAACATCAAGAGGAGTGGAAACAATTCGGGGAGATCAAGAAGCTTCACGGACGTGTTATCTAGCTAGCCACCGTATGAAGATTCAATAGCAATTAACGAAGCCCACAAAAGAGGGACTAAGAACAAAATTTCCTAGCGGGCAGAAAAAAGATGATGTAGTAATTGAGGTAGTGTTGGAAGAAGACAAACCGGACCGGAAAATTCGAATTGGGGTAACTTTGACTGGCCAAATAAAAGAAGCTTTGATCGAACTTTTGAGAAAAAACATAACGTCATTCGCATGGTCAGCGGCAGATATGCCCGGCATAGATCCAAGCATAATTTGTCATGAACTAAACGTGGATTCAAGCTTCAAGCCGGTGAAGCAAAAAAGAAGAAAGCTCGGAGTGGAGCGAGCAAAAATAGTAAATGACGAAGTAGATAAACTTTTGAAAATAGGGTCCATAAGAGAAGTGCAATACCCGGAGTGGGTAGCAAACACTGTCGTTGTCAAGAAGAAGAATGGAAAAGATAGGGTTTGCATCGACTTCACAGATCTCAATAAAGCATGTCCCAAAGACAGTTTCCCGTTCCCACACATAGATCGACTTGTAGAGTCCACCGCTGGGAACGAGCTGTTAACATTCATGGACGCCTTCTCGGGTTATAATCAAATAATGATGAATCCCGAAGACCAAGAAAAAACGTCATTTATCACTGATAGAGGTATCTATTGTTACAAGGTAATGCCTTTTGGTTTGAAAAATGCAGGAGCAACTTATCAACGGTTGGTTAACAAAATGTTCCATAATCATCTCGGGAAGACAATGGAAGTCTACATAGATGATATGTTGGTTAAGTCATTAAAGAAAGAAGATCACATTAAGCATTTAGAGGAATGTTTTGATATTCTTAATAAATATCAAATGAAGCTGAACCCGGCGAAGTGCACATTCGGAGTCCCATCCGGAGAATTTCTTGGCTATATTGTGACAGAAAGAGGGATTGAAACCAATCCAAATCAAATTAACGCTTTTCTAAATATGCCATCTCCAAGAAACTTCAAGGAAGTACAACGGTTGACTGGGCGGATCGCGGCTTTGAATCGTTTTATCTCAAGATCAACAAATAAGTCGTTACCTTTCTACCAAATTCTAAAAGGAAACAAAGGATTCATTTGGGACGAGAAGTGTGAAGAAGCTTTTGGGCAGCTTAAGGCATACTTAACCACTCCACCTGTACTCTCCAAACCAGAAGCGGATGAAAAACTTTATTTGTACGTGTCGGTTTCAAACCATGCGGTTAGTGGAGTCTTGGTTCGGGAGGACCGCGGGGAACAGAAACCAATTTATTACGTAAGTAAGTCAATGGCAGATTCGGAAACCAGATACACAATGATGGAAAAACTCGCACTCGCGGTGGTGACTTCAGCTCGGAAGCTGCGCCCATATTTTCAATCCCATTCGGTTGAAGTATTAACCAACCAACCACTCCGAACAATACTTCATAGTCCAAGTCAGTCCGGACGTTTGGCGAAATGGGCGGTGGAATTAAGCGAGTACGATATAGAATTCAAAAGCCGGATCAGTATGAAGGCTCAGGTTTTAGCAGACTTCTTGATATGTCTATATTTTACTTGTTTTGAGCATCCATTTAGCATCACTTTATCATCATTTCGTCATTGTTTCATACCATTCTTCATCATTTTTCATCACTTTGCATGATTAGGATAGTTTTGCATGCATGTTGCATATTTGAGTTGTTTTCAGGTGATTTGGAGCTGTTGGTGAGCAAATTGGAAGAAGTGGACCAGAACCCATCAGTATGCTCGACCACGAGGTCGAGCACCATCATCATGACCTTCCAAATGCACTCGACCACGACCAAGTCGAGCACCAAGTCGATCACCAACTCGATCACCAACTCGATCACCAAGTCGAGCACCAAGTCGATCACCAACTCGATCACCAACTCGATCACCAAGTCGAGCACCTAGTCGATCACTAACTCGATCGCCAACTCGAGCACCAAGTCGATCACCAAGTCGATCACCAAGTCGAGTACCCTCTTCTTCAGCCACTCGACTGGATGCTCGATCTCCACTCCCCACAGCCACTTAATCACAAGCTTCAGAGTCTTCTCAGATCCCAACTCAACCAGAGACTGAGCATAAGGAAGAGAAGAGGATGAAGCACTACTCGACTCACCACTCGACCTAGGTACTCGATTGCATCACGACCAGATCAAGAAACCGCAAAGGCACCAGCTTTACTCGACCTCTCTACTCGATTGCACGAGCCGAATGTCTCCGTAAACCGCCTTAATACTTTGTCGTCTTGTGATTTAGGGTTTCCTAGTATTTACTATAAATAGGTTGTTTCTCTTAATTTTCAGAACTAAGTTTTATTCTGTCTAAGTCTTTTTCTGCAGAACAATTAGGCTTTTCTTCATATTTGTAATCCAGATTTCTCTTAATCTATTGAGTATTTGCTTTTGATTTCTTCTACAAAGTTGTTCATCTTGTTGAGATCTAGCTAATATAAAGTTTTTATGCATTTCTGGGTTTGTGTTCTTGGTTATGAATTTTGAGTAGTAATTAGAGTTCTTGAGGATGGGTTAGGGTAGTTTAGAATCCTTGATCTGCTAGGTGGTTGAGTTTGATTGGTAGATCCCTTCTGGATTAGTTGTTCTTAATGCTGATTGCTTTCTGATCAACTGGAATCTGAGCCCAGACATTTCCGCACCCAAAAGGTGTTCGATGAAATGTCTGAACCACTAATTCCAGAGATTCGTGGCTCTGTACCAAGGTATTGGTTACAGGGAGCGTTTTGGCTTTAACTTGTTGATTCGTAATGCCTGTTAGGTTAGCTCTCGTCAATGGTGATTGAGTCTGGGACTAGCTTTGCTTGAGGATCTCTGTTGCGGTAGCACTTTGATTTGGCTATTGAACTTGTTGTCTAGGGATAGTTTGTTGAGCATGTTAACCACCTGTTAGATTAAGGAGACTTCACTACTCGATTACCCCATCCTCGGGAATTTCTCTTCCAATTGATTTCTTTGTTCACATCGCTATTGATTGCTTGATCTCGTTACTTGTTGCTTAGTTTTTGCATTTTTTACTTATTTCACTTGAAGTACTCGACCACACCCAGCGGTTTGGAAACGGACTGTGCAGTCGAGTACATTTGTTGCAGTTTTTTGTTTGGTACTCGACCTGGCACTCGACCACATCCAGTGCTTGGCATCAAGCTGTGTGATCGAGTGTGTTATCTGTTTCTGTTAGAATTATTGTTTTCTGCATGATCACTGGAACTGTTAACAACATCAAAACCTGTTATTGCTTGGCTTGACTCTGTGAAATCTGATTGCATCTTGATTGCTAGCATCACACCCATTTGGATTGACACCTTAAATACTGCAATGACATGATAGTGATTTAAGGATAATTGATCTTAGTCAAAATCTAACTATCACTTCTTGACCGAGCTACCAATACCTGGAACAATAGAGCAACCGGAGAACCAAACTTGGAAATTACATGTAGATGGGTCTTCAACAAAGCAAGGATCCGGAGTGGGAATCAAGTTGGAGTCTCCAACATCAGAAATTCTAGAACAGTCATTCCGGTTGTTATTCAATGCCTCCAACAATGAGGCAGAATACGAAGCCCTGATTGCCGGACTTCGATTGGCACAAGGAGTTGGAGCTAAGGAAATAGTGGCTTATTGTGATTCGCAATTAGTAGTTAACCAGTTTAATGGAGACTATGAAGCCAAGGACTCAAGAATGGAAGCGTACCTCGAAGTGGTGAAGGATCTATCTAGAAATTTCTCGAAATTCGAATTAATCCGCATACCTCGGGGGGAGAATACAACAGCGGACGCACTTGCCGCATTGGCGTCAACATCAGATCATGAATTGAAAAGAGTTATTCCAGTGGAATGCATTTCGGAGCGAAGCATTCAAGACAACAAAGAAACCCTCGTCGTTACAAGGTCTCAAGCAGCGGCACGTGACCGTGGCGAACCAGAGATCGAACCTCCGCCCAAGAAACAGAGGAAGTCAAGGGGATCAAACACATCTAACAAGGAACCCGTTGTCTTAGCAGAAGATGTGATTCCAGAAACGATATTAGAAACCGAGCCGTTAATCGAGGAGGATGTTCTTGAACCAAATGAACATCCCGAACCGGAGCCACGAGTATTTCACAAGATTGACCAAATTCCGGCTAAAGACTGGGGGGCTGACTGGAGGGAGCCAATAAAGCACTACATCATGACTGGCGAGCTCCTAAAGAATAAGTGGCAGGCCAGGAAAATGAAAATCGTTAGCGCAAAATTTTGTCTATCAAAGGATGCATTATATAGACGAGGTGTCAGTGACCCTTACCTATTATGCATTTTTGGGCCCGAAGTCGAAATCGTCATGAGCGAAGTGCATGAAGGATTATGTGGGAGTCATTCATCAGGAAGAGCTATGGCTTTTAAAGTTAAAAGAATGGGATACTATTGGCCCACTATGATCACGGATTGTGTTAAATTTGCCCAAAAATGTAAGCGTTGCCAACTCCATGCACCATTGATCCATCAACCTTCGGAGTTATTCTCTTCCATCTCCGCCCCGTACCCGTTTATGAGATGGTCAATGGACATCATTGGACCATTGCACAGATCAACTCGAGGTGTACAATACCTTTTGGTCTTGACGGACTACTTTTCGAAGTGGATTGAAGCTGAGGCATATGTTGGCATCAAGGATTCAGCGGTAAAGGATTTCATTTGGAAGAATATTATATGTCGACATGGAGTTCCATATGAAATAGTCACCGATAACGGGCCACAATTCATTTCACAAGAGTTTGATGCCTTTTGTGCAGACTGGGGAATCAAAGTCAGTTACTCTACTCCACGATATCCGCAAGGAAACGGTCAAGCTGAAGCCGCGAACAAGACGATATTGAGCAATCTCAAGAAACGTTTGAATCATCTAAAGGGAGGATGGTACGAAGAACTCCAACCCGTCCTATGGGCCTATCGTACAACCCCTAGGCGATCTACCGGAGAAACTCCATTCTCTTTGGTTTATGGCATGGAGGCAGTAGTACCAGCTGAACTCAACGTGCCCGGACTTCGCCGAACAGAAGCACCATTAAATGAGGAAGAAAATTCAGCAATGCTTAATGATTCACTAGATACCATAAATGAAAGGCGTGATCAAGCTTTGATTCGGATTCAGAATTACCAGCAGGCAGCAGCCCGATATTACAATTCTAAAGTTAAAAGTAGGCCGTTTTTCGTGGGAGATTATGTGTTAAGGCGTGTCTTTGACAACAAAAAAGAAGAAGGTGCCGGTAAACTCGGTATTAATTGGGAAGGACCTTACATTATTACCGAAGTGGTTCGGAACGGTGTTTATAGGTTGAAAGACTTAGAAGACAGTCCAGTCAAGCGACCTTGGAATGTGATCAACCTAAAGAAGTTTTATGTTTAAAGCTACATGCATTTTTTATGTACATGAACTACGGTGTGGCTTGATCCCGAAATGGGTACGTAGGCAGCTCGGAAACGAGTTCAGCTATTAATAAAATTTTTTTTTTTTTTCTGTATTAAAGGGAAAGGTTCGACTGTGCGAACAAATGAAGCAAATAAAGGTTCGGCTATGCGAACATACAAGGGATTGGAAATAGAGCGTTTATTCAAACAAAAAAAAGGATGGAATGTCCCTCATCGAACACCTCGGGTTATGGAAATCTTGTTGACGAGCAGAACACTTCAACTCCTTGACCAGCAAGGTCGAGGATTGGCATCATGCAGTCCGGAATTCGAGCGAAGTCAGAGATTCCAAGCTTGACCCATTCTACAGGGTGAGATTCAAGGACGTGAAGATCTCTTGATACCGTAGTAAGCCTGCGTTGCATCCGGTTAATCTTCTTTCGGAGTCTCCTCTTTTCCAACGAAAGCTTCCGATGTTGAAGCGCAAGTGCCTCTATGAATGCCATCGCTGTTCCTTGGTCTCTGATTGGGAGATCCCTGATCAAAGCACATGGAGCTCGGATCTGGGATCTTAGGAAGCCCACGAGGTGAAGAGGCCCGCCTATTTGATTCATTTGGGGCATCTTCGTTTATCATTCCGATCCTGGAGAAGTCGGGCATAGATTCTAACATCGAAGGTTGAACTCCATACCTGCTAAAATGAAAAAAAGTGGTGAGGAGAAAAGAGAAGTTGAGACTATAATTTATAGGAATATCGTATTCCTAGAAAGCTACGGATTCTATCCTAGTAATGGAGTGATTCGCGGAGAGATTTATGCCTTTAAACCGATCCTGCATTAAAAGACGCATCTCCGAGAATATTTGAAGAATAAGGAAAATTGCAAATGCTTCCATAAATAAAAAAGGGGCCGAAGCCAATTACGAGTTCAAAATAAGTAAAGAAGTTAGAGAACATTTATGGAAAAGGCTCAGGAACAGGCTCCTTCATCGCCGGTTTAGTTTTCGAAGTGGACGCCTTGTTCTTGGCATCCACTTCGGGACAATCTCGAATGCGTTTTCGACAGGTGCTGGCCTCCTCCTCGTCTTCTTCTTCGCTGTCAGATGGAATGGTATAGAACGGGGCATTCACGGGACCCGGGACTCCTTTAGCGCGGAGATACATCCGGAGCATCTTCGGGATCTCAGCGACAGAATCAAAGTTCCGCCATTCCCATTGAAAGGGATCACTTTCCAAAGCCCGTATCTTCCTCTCCACCCGAGCGATGCGAGCCTCGAGTGTTTGCCTTTTTAGGCCCAGCCGTTGCCTCTCTTCACACAAGCGACGGTGTTTGTCGGCAACCTAACATAAAGATGGATGAATGAGATGAAACAAAAAGTTTTTAGTCAAAGACGACAGATATTAACCTTGTCAATAAAGTCGCAAGCCTCTTTCTTCTCCTTCGAAGGAAAGTGAAAGACGGTGTGAGGGAAAAGAACGCCGGCCGGTTCAAAGCCGTCGCCGGACAAGAAGAGTGGGCTACCGGGATCAATGGGGGCTACTTTTTCGTTTTCCATTCTCGTAATATTTCTCAAGTAAGATTCTAAAATCGTATTTAAAGAAAGCTTAGAGGTAGGTAAGCCTTTATTTATAATGGTTTAGGGTTTGTCTTGGAACCATAAATCCAATAATGGTAGTGTGCCCGAGTGGTTTAAACCATTTTTGGAAATAAAGAAAAAGCAGTTATTGCATTAAAGACGAGCCGTTTTTCCTACTTTTAAGAAATAAAAAGGGAAAGAGCAACCGTCGCATTAACTACAAAAGTTTCTAAGGCCCAAGCCCAATAAATTTATCGAGTTGACTAAACCCGAAGTGGGGAACTCGCTTTAAGCCGAGCTCAGTTCTCGCATTCTAAAGAGAAAGGTCTGATCAGCCTAAAAATCTCGATAGCATAACCACAAGGCCACAAAGGGTTAAAAGCGGACTTTGCAAACCCGCGCATAATTTTAACCAAACCTCCTTGGGGTCAAAACCTAGAAAGGTTTAAAAGCCTCCTCAGGCAAATATCTTGTTCAAAAGACATAATAAAGCCTCCTTAGGCAAAAACAAGTTCGAAATTAAGTTTTAAAATTAATGGGACAATTCCCAATTTAAAGTGGACGCAGCCACTACGGAGTAACAGCCACCTCGGACTCCGCCTTCTTGGCTGGTGCTTGGTCAGATGGAGCTCCTGGTCCGCCCTCCACAGTACAACCATCCTCCGGGGTGACCTCCGATGTCACAGGAACTTTGGGTGGGACAACATCTTCCGTCTCACTTGGGCCTGGGAAGGACGGTTCCAGTCAATTTAAAAAAAAAAAACATAAAGTGAGGAAAAGGTAGTAAGAGTCAGGAGCCAAGCGTTACATGCCCAGTCTAGACCCGATTCACTTATAGGAGGCGATTCAGTGAAGAATTCCTCGAAGTCCTGCGGGTTGAAGGTCGAAGTAGGAAGAGCTGCCAAGCGACTCCGCTTTTCAGAAAGATTAGCCGATAGTTCGGTCCTCTCTTGAATCTCGGAGAAATCTTTTTCATGGATTTGATCCAACAAAATCAGATTGCTCTCATGCTCCTTGATGTCTGATTCCAGATCTGACCTAGCTTTCTCGGTTTGAATGAAGCGGATGGCTCCTTGGATCAACTCCATCCCGCGTCCCTTAACCTCCTTTCTGGCTTTCGATGCCGACCTCGCCAACTCGGAATCACGCAATTTGGCGATCGCCTTGTACTTCGCGTTAAGCTCAATAAGTTGGTTGTTCAGGGAATCAGCGGTTGATTCGGATTCGTGAAGCCTACCCTGAACGCCAGAAAGCTCATCCTGGAGTTTGAAATTCTGGTCGTACTGGTCCTGCAGCTCCCCCTTTATCTTCGCCATCTCGGATGTTAGATTGTCGACCTTGTCCTCCAGATCGTGCTTGGAGCCGGTAGAAGAGCTTAGTTCAGCCTCAAGAGCAGAAAGTTTTTTCTTCCACGCATCAATCTCCTTTTCCCGACCAAGTACCAGCCCCTCATAATGTTCAATCATGTCATTAAGTTCACCGTTAGCCTGCCATTATGCATGAAATCGGGATGGTGAGTCATTTCGATGAACGGCAGCACAATCGGAAACATAAAGCGGAACTAACCCGAGATGAATGATGAGCATGGAGGAAATAGCGTTCACGAATCGCAGGGCGCCACTTGTCAAAGTCGGGCAAGATCGAACCCGATCGGGTCTTGAAGCATCGAAAAACGCTGCCTTCCTTCTCCATAGCTGCGAAGGAGGAAGAGTTGTAAAAATTGGAATCTGAATAGAGACAAAAACTTTTAAGACTGTGTAAATCACCAAACCTGAAAGCGATTTAACTTGAGGGACGAGAGCAGGCTTTAACCTCGAGGAAGCATCTCGAGATTCAGAATCTCCCTTTTTTGGAGATGCGCTCCGGGCAGTCTTTTCACTGTCAGGATGGGAAGAGGAAGACATATCAACCGGTCGTGGAGGACCCATTGGTTCAGTAGGAGGGGATGATCGAGGTGAACGGTCAGTCCGGGCCCTTGACTTTTCCCTTCGCGGGGAAGAATCACTACGAGAGGACTTGTCTCTCTTCCTGCGAACCAAGTTCTTAAGTGGTTCGTTACTAAAATCATCTCGGGGAGGACGAGGTGAATCACGGCGAGGAGATCGGTCCCTCCGAGGAGAACGTGAGTCACGACGATCGCGACGAGGAGTTAATCTGAAAGAAGCAACGGATCTGGCTCCTTCGGTGCTACCATCATCAACCAGCAGGGTCCTACTGTAGTCCTTCTTATCTATAGAAGTCGCGAGAAACTTTTTCTTCTCCTCACAAGCCTCAGCTATCGGCTTGGAAAGCATCTTACGCTTGGCCGCAAGGGCCCGAGATGACATCCCCTGAGTTGAGGGAGGAGGCGGAAGTTGGTGAAGTTGACCCGGTGGACTCATCCTGAGTCTGTGGTTAGCTTCTAGGAATCGTTCAAGAGTGAAAGAATTCCAAAGGGTTTCCCCTTCGAGAACTATTTTGAAGAATTCGATGAACTCTTCAGATGGGAGAGTGGAAGCGACGAAAGCTGCGAAATGAAACAACGGTTTTAGTCAATAAAGATAATAAAACAACCGGAAAAGATATACGCGACCTAATCTCTACCAGGCTTCGCAGGCCACTTTGATGGGAGTAAATCTGCAAGATTTCCAATCGAAGCGGGAGTTTTCTTAATCAGAAACCAAGGATGGTGCCAATTTTCATCCTTATTCGGAAGGTGCGAGATGATGTTTCTATTAGCGTTCGGATACGCTGAGAAATACCCCGTCTTCTTCGATGAACTTCTTACGCTTAGAAGTTCATTTAGTTCAGTGACTCCGATAACATATCCGGCCTCCGCCGCGATTGTTATAATTCTGAGGATAGTACGAAGAAGATTAGGGGTTAATTGAGGAAGAGCAATTTCAAGAGCCGCTAGGTATCGAACTAGGGCTTCGGGAAGAGGAAAGGTCAGCCCGCAACCTTTAAAATAGATCTCGTATACACAGAAGTAGCCGTCGCGGTGGCTTTCTGGGGACTCCGTAGGATCAGCTATCTACGCCTCCGCCATAATTCCCGGTGGGATTCGGTAGAGTTCCTTCAATCGTTCAAGGGATTGAAGGGTGCAGGTGGATCTATAGTGCGGACCGGCAATATCATTAGGGCGGGTGCACTCATCATTGCTAGAACGCCTCTCATCGAAAGACGGAGACTCGGGTCTATCGGAATCGGAAGTCATTGGGAAGAATGAAAAATTCAAGTTTTGGGAAAAAGAAAATTTGGAGAGAGAAGTAGAAGGAGTTGTAACCACAAAGATCAAGAGTAAAAGTAAGAATGAAAAAGAAGGTTACCTCACGCAAGCTAGGTGATAATGATGGAACCGTCTTGGGAATCGTGGAAGAAGTGGGAAGGTTTTTTCCCGCTTTAATAGTAAATAATCGATATACGGTCATAATGGCGACAGATGTCACGCGACTAAATATGGGTAGCACTGATGGGATCTTGGCGGGAAAAAATCAGAAGATTCCTCGGAACGCAATCTTTGGTCATTTAAGCATTTAATTTAAGCATTTAAAGTCCTCCGAATTGGAATAGCACTTCGAAGAACTTGGGGGGCTAATTGTTGGTGTCGGATCCGAGACCAACCAAAGATTGCCACGTAGTCAAGATAACGGCCCATAAAGGATAAAGCCCATTGGACCCGTGAGCCGAAGGAACGGTCGAGGTGGTTATCACCACTTCGAGAATCCGAAGTGACTGCGCTTCGACGTGAGTTCGGTGTATAGGACACGGGTAGATCGGTTCAAGGACATTTGGGCCAAAAGGCAAGGCCCATGAAGATCAGAGTTAACTCAAATTCAAACGTTGAGCATTAAAGTCAAAGATCAAAACGGACACATTTAAGAGGGAATAATTGTACTTAATTATTCATTTTAATGTCGTTTCTCTATGTATAAATATAAAGGCCAATGGCCATGTAAAGGGGATATCTCTCTCTGGAGCAAGAAATACGATAGCAATTTTTGTAGCAATTCATAAGCCTTTTACGTTCTTATTTTTTGTCCCTCAAGAATAATCTGTCCTACTAATAAAAATACTTGAGTGTGTGAATCCGACATCCACATAAAGCAAGCCAGATAATTGATGCCCCACTGAAAAGGAAAAAAATCGTTTTAAAAGAACGCATATTGTGGGTTTTGAACCCCTGACTCGTTAGTTGAGAGAAATCAAGCTTAACCACTAGACCTATTGAACAACTTTGTAAATGATGCCCCTAAATTTCTTTATGACATGTGATGCCCTAAAGCCCTAGCTTCATGAGCTTCTGCCACGGGTCGGGCCTGCATATATGTGCAAAAACGTCAGAGAAAGAATATGAAGACATATGGATGTCGGGCTACAGGAAGATCCTGTGGAGCACAGGAGAGAGCTATATGCGGGAAACTGCGAGACATTAAATGAAGATGACGTGGCGAGCAGTGATTGGTGATTGGAAGTTTCCAGAACGTGAATCTCAAGTTATTCGGTGTATTGAAGATACGATCAAATCAAGAAAAGAAGATTTGGTGTGATCTCAAGATTAGGAAAGTTGTTAATGACACTTGTGTCGTTAACCTATATATTCGCAGTCTAGACTTTAGGTTTAGGTGGGCGTTTAGAATATCTCTGTGAATCTCAAGTACTAGGCTAGAAGCTGTTAGGGTTCTTGGTGAGTGAACAGAGTGTATGCATAGCTGTTGCTGTGTTGTGAGTTTGGGTAGATTAAGAATTGGTCAGTGACGAGTTGTGTCAACGTCGTGTAAATCTGATTAAACATATCTTGTAGATTGTTTAAGTGATTCTTAATAAAGGAAAAGAAGTTCTTTTCAATTGCCTCAACATCTATATAATATCACTTGGTATCAGAGCAGGTGACCGACCTGAGTACTAACTCAATACAGGCTAAGATCCTGCAGATTAGAGATGTCGAAGGCAGAACTCAACAGACCGGTGATGCTGGATCACAGAGGCTACGGTCACTGGAAAACTCGGATGATGCAGTTAATCAGAGGACATGGAGAGGACGCCTGGACTGTAGTTGAAGATGGCTGGGCACCTCCGTTCACCACAACAGAAGACGGTCTGAAAGTGAATAAACCAAAAGCTAACTGGACTGATGCAGAAAAGAATTTATCCAAGTTCAATGCAAGGACTATGAATGCTATCTATTCATGCCTTGATGATGATGAATTCAATTTGGTTCAAGGAAGTGAGAATGCTAAACAGATGTGGGATATTCTACAGAAAACCCATGAGGGCAACACTGGTGTAAAACGCACCAGGCTGGACCAGTTGCCTACAGACTTTGAAAATCTGAAGATGGATCCTTCAGAAACAATTGTTCAGTTCAGTTCTAAGCTGAGTGGGATTGCAAACGAAGCAAAATCATTAGGGAAAACGTACAAGGAGAAAAAGCTGGTGAAGAAGATGCTTCGTTGCCTACCACCGAAATACGCTGCACAAAAAGCTGTCATGAGAGTTTCAGGAAACACATATACCCTGAAATATGAAGATCTGGTTGGGATTCTAAAGTCTGAAGAGATGGAAGTTGCTGAAGATCAACGAAACCAGAACAAAGGAATAGCGGTCAAAGCTGATGAAGAAAAGGGTCCAGATCCACTGCAAGAAATCAGAGACAATATGTCTCTCATGGCCAGAAATTTTGGAAAAGCTTTGAAACAGGTTGAAGAGGGTAAGGACAGAGACAGCAGGGACACAAGAGAGATCAGTCGTTGGAACAGAAGTGATGCTGAAAAGTCAGGCAGCAGGCCTGTAAGGAGCGAATCATCAGGAAGGAAACGTGATCTGAAATATCACGAGTGTGGATGTATAGGACATACTCGACCTGAATGTCTTGTGGCAAGACGCAAGGAGCTGAAGTGCTATGAGTGTAATGGATTTGGTCATGTAAAATCAGAATGTCCAAGTTCACAGAAAGGTAAAGAGAAATCTTTGTTGAGCTTCAGTGAGTCTGAATCAGATAGTGATGGTGAAGCTGAACCTATGCTGAATTTTGTGGCATTCAGTGCAAAAGATCAGAATAACTCCAGTGAGGATTCTGATTCAGATAATGATGATGGAAATCAGATCACCAGTGACGACTACAAGACTCTGTATGACAGCTGGATCTCTCTGAGCAATGACAAGCTGCAGCTCACTAAGGAAAACTTGATGCTGGTGGCACAAGTGAACATGCTGGAAGAAGAAGTGGAGGAAGAAAAAATTGGCGAGAAGCTACCTGTGTCAGAAAAGGAGTTTCTTGAGAAGAAAATGAAATGCTTACTTGAGAGCTATGAAAAGGAGAAAGAAAAAGCTTTAATGCTGGAAAGAGAACTGAGTGAGAACCACAAGAAGATCAGAATGCTGAATAATGGTGGTAAAAATCTGGATCAGATTCTGTCCATGGGAATAGTTGGTTCAAGTCATAGAGGATTGGGCTATCAGTCATATGCTCCCAAAGCATCTCTGGATATGCCAAAGACAGTTCAGTTCGTGAGGAGTACAACCTATCATGATGAAGAAGCTCAAGTGGAAGAGAAATAGTAGCCTAGGAAGGTGAATCAGAATGCTCCACAGAATACGACTGTACAATACAAGAAGACTGCACCAAGAAAGACTGCACCCAGAAAGAACTGGACCAGGTCAAACAGAGGTCGAAAAGTGTTTGAATATTTCTATTGTGGAAAACCAGGTCATATCAGAAGGTCTTGTTATAAGTTTCAAGACAAGATCAAGCAACTGTGGCAAGCACGGAAATGCTTTATTGAACCATCCAAGTTTGGTAAAGTCTGGGTTCGCAAGATAGACCTGTAGAACAAAGATTCAGAGCATGATGAGAAACATTACAACAAAGCAGTCTCTGAATCTGAAGAAATCAGTCTGACCTGTAACGTGACGATTGTACAACTGGATGAGTCTGATAAAGATGAGGAGTTCCCTTCAAAGGTAGCTTACACATCTATAGATGGAACTGCAAATAACCCTTGGTACTTTGACAGTTGCTGCTCAAGACACATGACAGGTGATTCAAGTGTTCTGTCAACCTTCACAGAAGAGGCCAGTGGAAAAGTTACATTTGGTGATGGTGGTAAAGGACGTATAAGAGGCAAAGGAAACATCGAATGTGATGATAAACCATCACTGATAAATGTGTACTACGTTGAAGGCTTGAAAGAAAATTTGATTAGCGTAAGTTAGCTATGAGATGATGGTCTGAAAGTAATCTTCACAAGGACTGATTGTCAAGCTGTTGATGAAAATGGAAACACTGTACTGTGTGGGGTGCGCTCAGGCAATAACTGCTACATGTGGAAGGCATCAAATATCTGTTTGTCTGTGTCTGTTAATGATCTGGAGCTGTGGCACAAGAGACTTGGACACATGAACGTTCAGACCCTGATTAAGATTGTGAACGCTGGAGTGGTTCGAGGTGTACCAAAACTGGCTGAAAGACTGGAGTCTGTATGCAGTGTATGTAACAAAGGAAAGCAGATCAAGGTCAATTATAAGAAGGTACCTGAAATTGAAACTAAAAAGGTACTTGAGCTGATTCATATAGATCTCATGGGTCCAGTACAAATGGAAAGTATCAATGGGAAGAAGTACATCTTTGTGTTGGTAGATGATTTTTCAAGGTACACATGGGTTCAGTTCCTAAGAGAGAAGTCTGAAGCAGTGGAAAGCTTTAAGATTCTTGCTCTACAGCTTCAGAATGAAAAGGGAAGGATCATTCAGATAAGAAGTGATCATGGAAGAGAATTCCAGAATGAGATCTTTGAACAGTTCTGTCAAACGCAAGGAATCAGACATCAGTATTCAGCACCCAGAACACCTCAGCAGAATGGAATTGTTGAACATAAAAACAGAACACTGCAGAAAATGGCTCGTGCTATGATACATGGTAATAACATCTCTCAAGGTTTTTGGGCAGAAGCAGTTAGCACAGCATGCTACATTGTCAACAAGGTTTATGTGAAACCTGGCACAAAGACCACATCATACGAGATATGGAAGGGAAAATATCCGAATCTGAGCCATTTTCGTGTATTTTGATGTGTTTGTTATATTCTTAATGAAAATGAGCACTTCGGAAAATTCGACTCTAGCAGTGATGAGGGAATTTTCTTGGGATATTCTACAAACAGCTCAGCATATAGAGTGTATAACAAGAGAACCAAGGTAATTGGTGATGCTGTCAATGTGGTCTTTGATGATAAAAATAGATTTTTGTTACCTCCTGTGCTAGACGAGTACATAGAAGAATCTGCAGCATACGAGTCTCCAGAAGCATCTACAGCAGACGAGTCTGCAGAAGCACCTACATCAGACGAGTCTGCAGAAACACCTACAGCAGACGAGTTTGCAGAAGCACCTGCAGCAGACGCACCTGAAACAGCTCTTGAAGAAAAAGTCACTGACAGAGAAGTATCATCTGAGGCACAGTCACATGTTGTACCTTCTACGACAAAGAAACTAGTTGTTCATAAGTATCATTCAGCTGCTGATGTGATAGGAGATCTGAATGAAGAACGACCAGAGGTGTTCAGCTTAAACTTCAAAGAAATGCTGCAGCACTCGTGTTTTGTGTGTTTAGTTGAACCCAAGAATATTGCTGCAGCTCTTGAAGATGAATTCTGGTATGGTACTTGTACAGAGGAACTAAATCAGTTTTCCAGAAATGAAGTGTGGGATCTGGTACCTCGACCTGCACAGATAAATGTTGTGGGCACAATGTGGATATTCAAGAACAAGATTGATGAAGATGGTCAGGATGTTGATCAGAAACTCTACAGAGCCATGATCGGAAATCTGCTGTATCTGATAGCTAGCAGACCAGACATGTGTTATAGTGTTGGTCTGTGTGCCCGTTACCAAGCTTGTCTACGTGTATCCCATCTAAATGCAGTTAAATGTATTATCAAATACGTCAAAGGTACAGTTAAATATGGGTTGTCCTATACCAAGCATACTAATCATAATCTTGCAGGTTTCTGTGATGCAGACTGGTCAAGATGTCTTGATGGCAGACGAAGCACATCTGGAGGATGTTTCTTTCTGGGAAACAACCTGATCGCTTGGCATAGCAAGAAGCAGAACTGTGTCTCCCTGTCGTCCGCTCAGGCTGAGTACATTGCTATGGGTAGCTACTGTACTCACCTACTGTGGATGAAACAAATGCTTGCAGATTATGGTATGACTTTTGAAATTCTATTGATACACTGTGATAATACAGGTGCTATTGATATTACAAAGAACCCTGTTCATCACACTCACACTAAGCACATTAATATTAGGCACCATTTCATCAGAGAGCTAATTGAAGGGAAACTTGTCGAGATCCAGTATATTGATACTGAGAAACAATTGGCTGATATTTCCACTAAACCACTCGACTTGAGCACTTTCACATATTTGCAAAAGTCACTTGGTATTTGTGAAAACTGACCTGTTTTGTGTCACTAAGGGATTGTTGGAACAGGTTCACTGCACAAGAGTACAGCAGTTTTTTTTTTTTAATCCCTTAGTTAATGTGGTACTGACTACAGTAAGAAAAACCTCCTATTGGCAACTTCCCTCAGAAAAAAAGCTGCTCTGCATACTTGGCTTCGACGATGTTCAACAGAGATGGCTTTCTTGTCTGCTTTGCATATCAATCTTGGTCATTGAAAACAAGAGAAAAGAAAAAGAAAACAAAGAAATGAAAAGATGAAATGATTCTCTTTTGAGTAAAGAGGTAGGAAAATTTCCTATGACCTCATTATTTTACTTCGAAAGGGATGATCACACAAAGATGGAAGCGAGGTTAGGAAAATTTCCTGTGATACCACTATTCGCCTACATTTTTTGAATGGAAAAAAAAAAGGAGAAAATTAAAAGGGGAGAAAGCTGTCTTGAGAATGTTTTCTGGTTGAGTATGCAGATGTGTAGACTAGTCTGAGTGAAGCAGTGTGTGTGAAAGCTCCTCATCAGAGAAATAGCTACCTCACTGAGCTGGTGGGTTGAAAAATGGTTTTACAGTTCGATGTGCTTGCTCCTGTGCATATCATGTTACTTCAGGAACTTTGTGTTCACAGGTATGACGTGATGCATTTACTGAGTGACTCAAAATGAATTGAATTTTAATATGATGTTTCGTGGAAAACAATTCTGGATCTCTGACATGGTCACTTCCTGCCTCTGGTTGTTTAGTGGTTGCTTGTGATATTCCTGTGCTCAGCAGTGTCAGTCTGTACAGTACAGAGTGCATGTTAAAACGAATTTCAAAGCAAGGGTGAATTGGTTATCTCACCGGTGAAAACCGGTTTATGTATCTTATTGGAATTTCGAGTTTTTGATGCAATTACAGGTCTGTTTGGTTGTGAAGGAGTTTTATGCCAATCTTGTTGAGTTGGAAATTTGTGCTGACGGTCTTACATTTGTATACTGGATTCCTGGCACAAATCGGACTACTCTGCGGCCTGATTGTCTTCTGGTGATAGATATGGTGCTGTCCTCCCAGAGAGCTGTTCTGACTCTGCAAACTGATACATTATCTCGTTCTCCTGGAGTATTCAGGGTCTATTCAGGGTCCTCTTCTAAAAAGAATTTTTTTTTAATTTATTTTAAATCGAAATATGAGACAAAGACTTTGTAACCCTTTAAAACATCATCTATTTACGACCCAACCAATCTAATCAGATCATCAATTTCCCAAACTCACATTTATTGGGTCAAATCTAATTAAAATCTCTTTTTTTCTTTTTTTTTTCTTCAGGATTCGTTCAACCTTTGAAAGAAATCCTTCGACATTTGACAGTTTTATTTTTCTTCTACTTTTCGACGTCAAACTTGGTATAACTACGGACAACTACGTCTTTGTGTAAGTTAAAATCAAGTTTTCGTTTTGGGTTTTGTATAAAATCGATTGAAATAAAGGATACCATAATTAATCGTTAGTCGATTTTGTTCGTGTAGAATCTAAAGTGATGGAAAGGAAGTGCCAATAGAATCGTTTGAATGGACGTGTTAATCTAATTGATTAAATAGAAGTGATAATCTAATCGATTGATTTTGTTTGTAGGTTTGTGCAAGAGAGTAGTGGCTCGAACAAAAAAACTCAATTGTATCGAATCCTACAGAACCAGACAAAATCATTGAAGAAGAATATGCCATAAGTGGATTATGAAGTGATGTGAGTCAAAGTAGACCTAAGACTACTCTCTCAAATAAGAGATTAATTGCAGTACTTTAGGGTCGAAATCCACAAATGTATTCACACAATAGACTAACGTGTTTTGAATTAAGCTAAACAGAAAATATGAATATTAAACTTAAAAGAAAGCAAGTAAAATCGGTTGTAAATTCAGATGAGAAAAACGTCAGGCTAAGGGAAACTCTCAGAAAATAAAGTAATAGTAAATCTAGCAAATTAGTTAGGATTATTTATCGAACCGTTCTAGAACTCAAATCACTAATGTATAGTCAACCACCTCTCGAATGTATTGACTAACTAAACCTAATATCAGGAAGTTCCACCTCTGGAATATAAACCCCTAGAATTAGACTAGCATTAATAGCAGGTTTGATATGTTCATAGATATTCCTAGACCATCTCTCAAATGTATCTAGTAATTTCTGCCCACTTAAGATAGTTCCGGTAACAGGTGACCTCTTGATTCTACCTATTATCCTATGATCAAATTCTAGGTGATCAAGCTAGAATTAGCATTAAGAACAATCAAAAGTGAAGAACTCTATAGATTTTACCCTAACAGGTTATTGATCAACTAATTCATCTAAATCCCTAATGAGAATCCCTAAACCGAACAAGCAATTACTCAGACATGGATATTGAAACAAACAACATGACTGAAAAGAATTTCATTAAGAGAAATTAAGAAGAGATTAAAGTTTAGAAAGATCTTCTCTGGAGGAACTCTCTCCAATTATCTCCCAAAGGGTTCAAGCTCCAAAGAATACACAATAGAATAAGGGATTGAGAGATATCTCTAAAACAAAACTCTAAAAATCTATATATATGTTCTTAAAAACATGCAAGGACTTCTTTGAAAATAGAAAAAAGTTCTTGGGCGATTCTGCAAATTTTCATAACTTAAATGAGACGCGAAATTGAATTGCCGTCAGATATTGGTGTCGACCGACACCAGGGGTGGTGTCGATTGACACTTGCATGAATTTTGGTCTCTGGATTGCTCTTGTAGCATAACTTCTTGGTTTTGCTCCAGAATGATCCATAATCTCCAAATTGATCCCGAACATACATAAACCTGAAAAGACTAGAAAAGACTCTACAAATAACAAAAAGACTCTAAAAATAATACCTATATCTTGGTTAAAAACGGTAAAATCCATGATATATCATGAAGCAACAAATTCAAGCTCTCGTGGGGATTCAACAATATAATCTATACACTTTGGAAAACTAATAGAACTTGCCAACTTGGTATAACAAAGAATTATGTTGAAATTGGCTAACAGTTACATATTTCAGGTTTGTTTTTTAAATTTATGTGGGTTCGGGTTGATAAGTGCAGGAGATCAGAGTTTCGATTTAAAAATGCCGCATGGAAATAGTTGGGGTTGATTTTGACCGTTTTCCCCCCTAATGCCTAACGCTTTGCTTGATTGATTTAGTTTTGTATTTACATACTTATTATTTCCGTCTATGACTACCTCAAAACAACCCTTTTATTTTCTAGCATTATTGTTTTCGGACAGATTCGTAGAGTAACATTCTTTCCCTGTCGGATCGATCCTTAAATACTATACACGAATAGTTATGCATTTGCAACCTATTCATTATATTTACTAGGTGCGAGCCCACGCGACGCGTGGGTTGTTACGTATAATTTGTTAATATATTGATTTTGAAGTATAAACACCCGTGGGACATATCTGTATTTAGTAGCACTATCATAAATATCAAATTTTATTTTATATATATTTGCAATAAAAAAAAAAAAAAAGAGGGAGAGAGTACGTACCATCGTGAAAGTAGTTCTCCCAAACTTGTCTTTATTTATAAGGAGAGGGAGTGTGTCAAGCAATTTAGGTTTAACCAAAAAAATCTAAAAAACATAAATGATATTGCCATTTAGTATCTTAACAAATTACTTATTTATTTTGTATCTTAACGATTTTGGTATTACAAAAATATTTAAGGAAATTAAACAATGTTGCCTTTGGAAATATTTAGTATTAATTCGAATATTTGAGACTTTAAAACAGAAAACAGAAGGGGTGTAGACTTTTCAATTAGGGTATTTCAGCATTAATGTAATTCGTATTAGCATATCTGTATTAAAAATCAGTATCTTACTCAAATATAATATTAAGGGATTTCGAAATTTAAGGAAAGTAGGATATATACGATTTAAGCGAGATTATAGGAAAGATTTCGTTTTCTTAATATCTTTAGTTATTTTTTTTTTAATATTTAGAATTAATATCAATGGCATGAGATTGTAAATACTTCCTAACTTCAGGATTTATTTGCTAATTATGCCCCAAAAATGTATATATATATTTTAGAGAAATTGTTAAAAATGCCCCTTTTTCAATACCCCTTTTCAAAAATGCCCCTTTTGAGAGTCCATTTTTAAGTTTGCCCTCTTTTAGTTTTTAATGACCATTTTACCCTTATTTGAAATAAAATTAGGTCCACAAAATACAAAATATTTTTTGGCGGGAAAAGTGATCCCGCAATTTTCCCGCCAAAACACTTGTAAAAACCTTTAAAATACCTTGTAAAATTTTCCCGTAAAAATTTTTCCCGCCAAAAAATTTTCCCGCCAAAATTTTTTTTTTGCGGGAAAAGTGATTCCGCAATTTTTTTGGCAAACTTTTTTTGGCGGAAAAATTTTTAGCGGGAAAAATTTACAAGGTATTTTAAAGGTTTTACAGAGTATTTACAAGTGTTTTGTAAGGTTTTACAATGTATTTTAAAAGGTATTTATAAGGTTTTATAATGTATTTATAACTTGGAAAACCTTATAAAAAACTTGTAAAACCTTATAACTTGCAAAACCTTATAAAATAGCTTGTGAATCTTATAATATCTTATAAATACGTTGTAAAACCTTTTAAAATACATTGGAAAACCTTATAAATACCCTGGAAAAAACCTTTAAAACACCTTGTAAATTTTTCCCGCCAAAAATTTAACGCCAAAATAATTGCGGAATCACTTTTCCCGCAGAAAAAAATTTTTTGCGGGAAATTTTTTTGGCGGGAAAAAATTTTACGGGAAAATTTTACAAGGTATTTTAAAGGTTTTAAAAGTTTTTACAAGTGTTTTGGCGGGAAAAATTGCGGGATCACTTTTCCCGCCAAAAATATTTTGTATTTTGTGGACCTAATTTTGTTATATTTCCTTATATATTTTTGATATCTTTTATTAAAAGAAGGGTAATTTAGTCATTTTGTACATAAAAAGGGGTATTTTTAAAAATGGACAACCAAAGAGGGCATTTTTGAAAAGGGGTATTGAAAAAGGGACATTTTTGTGAGTCTCCCTATATTTTAATATTATGAACATTTTTATGTTTTTTTTATTTTTTTTGTATGGGTATTGTTTTTTTAAAGCAATATATATGTGATAGTTGGTATGTTTATAAAAAGAGTGCTGTCATGTATAGTGTGTTAATATATTGATTTGGAAGCAATATTAATTTGAATGTTATGTAGATTTTTTTGTATGAGTTTCGTTTTTTTAATGTACGTAATATATATGTCATAGTCTGTTTTTTTTTTTAAAAGACTGCTGTTATTATTACTAGGACTTAGACCCCCCGCGACATCGCGGGGGAAAAGATTTCAGGCTATTTTGAAGAAAAACAAAATGTCATAATGAATTGAGACAACAAGTTTCAAAACAATTTTTTTTTAACAATAAATAAAGATATATTTTACAAAAAAAAATATGATAGAGAAACGTAAACTCTCACAAATACTTTTTAAGATTTGTATTATTATTAGAAAATATTATGGTGAAACAATACGACCATAAATAAAAAATATTACACAAAAAGTTATAATGAGTAGATGCAATTTTTCAATTTTCTAAACTATTATAAATATAACTAGCTATAAAAATATATTCATCAAAATATTACGATAAAAAGACGTAATATTTTAAATTGTATTATGTTAAAAAGAGATAATCTTCAGAAAAATTAAATAAATAACCAAAATAGATATTTATTTAGAAAAAAATAATAATGATATAGATAACAAAGTATATATATATATATATATATATATATATAAAGTATATATATGAATGCTAAATAGCAAAAAATGTAACTTTCTATGAAAAATATCAAACAAAAAGAAATAATAAATCTAAACCACTTTTAAAAACATAATATATATACATATATAGAGCTACAAAAAGATGAAAGTTTAAATAGATAAATTATTTGTAAAAGACACAATTATTAGAACTAAGTGTCTGTGCTAAAAAACACGAATAAAACATGGTGACAAGATAATACTCTAGATGAACAGATATAACTTTAGTTAATGCTTTATTCAAAAACAAAAGCTTTAGTTAATGCCCTAAAAAATGTATCATAAAAGGCAATGTTGCAACGGTTCATCAAATATAACTAAAGTTGTAATAATTCATCAAATAAACTAAAGTTGCAATGATTTATCAAATATATCAAATATTGTAACGGTTCATCAAATAAACCAAATGTTACAACGGTTCATTAGATAATCCAAAATATTCATTGGTTCGTCAAATAAACCAAATGTTACTATGTTCTATTAAACGGTAGCGACGAATTCATTTATAGTAATTAAAATTAAAAATTTGATGAAGAACTATAACCAAAAAAAGCGACCGTAGAATATACCAAATGTTGCAACGGTTCGTCAAATAAACTAAAGATTACAACGGTTCATAAAATAGAACCAAAACTTGCAATAATTTGTCAAATAAACCAAATATTGCAACGGTTCAATTAAACGTTTAAAATTTCATTTAATTATATTTTAGTAACTAAAATTGAAATAATAGTTTAGAGAAAGTTATACCGAAAGACGTGACTATAGATAATTAAATGTTATAATGGTTTATAAAATAAACCAAGAGTTGCATTTGTTCGTGAAATAAACTAAATGTTGCAATGGTTCAACTAAACGGTTGCAACCGTTTACGAAAAGTTACGATAAAAAAAATGTAACCGTAGAAGACATTTATTCGGATCGCAACTTTCTAAAAAAATTCAACCGTATGATATATATTTTTAGTTTTTCAAAAATTAAATGTTTTAACGATTTATAAAATAAATCAAAAATTATAATTGTTTGTTAAATAAATAAATGTTGCAATGGTCAACTAAACATCGCAATTGTTTATGAGGTGTTACGATAAAAAGATGCAACCGTAGAAAATATTTATTCAGATTGCAACTTTTTGATAAAAAACAACCGTATAATATATATTTGAGTTTTAAAACCAAAATTTAAATCTATATAATATGAGACATAACTTTAAATGAATAGATGCAACTATGAAGACACAACCGTAAACTGAAAAGATACGACTGTAATTTGCACAAATATAACTGTAAAAATAAATATGTTAACGAAGATATGCGATAAAAGACACAACCGTAAATATATCAACGAAAAGACGCAACCAAAATAACCGTAAAAAAATAACCAATTTAAACGAAAGGTTGCGATAAAAAGACGCAACCGTTCAGATGTGCAAATGGTATTTATTAGATTGCTATTATATATAGATTGGGGTGAATGTCCTACATTAAGTAGGATTACAAAAAATAAGCCATATAATTCATTTCCTTGTAAAAAACACATTCGGTGCAAGCTGATTCCATAGTGTTACACATGCAGTAGATTCCAATTGGAATTGTCTTTGCAGCTTCGGTGATTCTTTCAAATGGTTCCATGCCGATTCCATCCAGTTTCCATATCACACGGTTTCTATTTTTGAATATCAGTTTCAATTATTTAGTGATTACTTCAAAGGAAATCAATACTGAAAGGTTTCATGGCTTCTGCTACCTATTTGGAAAAGGGGTACAATGGGTTCTGCTACCTAGTTTGTTTAATATATATCTTACATTCTTTTCCATTTTATTTCTTCTTTGTTTTTATGTATTTCTTCCTTCTTTCTTTGTTCTTTTTTTGAATAATATCTTATTAATTTAGAATTACATATGTATATTATAATTTTGATGGCTATAATAAAATTACCTTATTGATGCAGATTCAAAAATATTAATTCCGACCATCGTGCAATAAAGGAATCAAGCTAAAGAAACTGTCTTCATTTTTTACTTTGAATGTTTGATTATTTCTTACATATTCATGTATATTTATTTCACAGTGTTTACTACTCTTGACTCATCTCTTAGAATTCTACACATCATCTCTTAGAATTCTACACATTTATCTATTGCCTTGACCATCTCTATGTCTCTTCGATTCTCTCTATGTATTGTATATATATACCTCTCTGTAATCCTTCTATTTCAATCAATAAAAACAAGAGATTCTCTTCTATCATACATGGTATCAGAGCTGGGTTGGTTGCAGCAGCGCCCTCGGCATTAGTAATTTGTTGTTGAGGCGTGAGATCTTCATCAGAGATGAAGCCGTGAAGTTCATGTGCTTCGGGTAACGCACGAGTATGATAGAGGAGAATCTCTTGTTTTTATTGATTGAAATAGAAGGATTACAGAGAGGTATATATACACAATACATAGAGAGAATCGAAGAGACATTGAGATGGTCAAGGCAAGAGATAAATGTGTAGAATTCTAAGAGATGATGTGTAGAATTCTAGAGATGAGTCAAGAGTAGTAAATACTCTAACACGCCCCCTCAAGATGGTCGGCACGTAGAAAGACCAATCTTGGTAGCAAGATAGTGAAAACGTGTACGAGGCAGTGGCTTGGTCAAGGCGTCAGCGAGTTGATCAGCAGAGGTGATGTGAGAGACGCGAAGCTTGTTGGATTGAACTTGTTCACGCACAAAGTGATAATCAAGGGCTAGGTGCTTCATGCGAGAATGAAAATATAGGATTGGCGCATAAATAATTGGCACCGACATTGTCACCGAGTACATGAGAGGGATCTTTGCTAAAGCCGATCATCTCGCTCTTCTTGGATCTCCTTTTGATCATGAGGACCTGCTCGATACTATCACTGGTGGTCTTGGTGATGACTACCGTGCTGTTGTTGAGATGGTTAACGGTCGTGATGTGCCAATCTCACTTGAAGAACTTCATGAAAAACTGCTCAATCGTGAAAATGACATTACTGCTGTCGAAGAACTCTCTGGCTCATCCGTTCCGGTCACTGCCAATAATACTCAGTATATGCATTGTCCTACTACGGTTCACTTTGAAGCAGTCAAAAGGATCTTGCGATATCTCGCTGGTACACCGACCAAAGGTATCTTCTTTTCTAAGACTACGCCACTCAATCTTCATGCTTATTCTGATGCGGATTGGGCTGGAAATCAGAACGACTACTCTTCTACCGGTGCCTACATTGTTTACCTTGGCAAACAACCAATTTCATGGTGTTCTAAGAAACTAAAAGGTGTTTCTAGATCATCGACTGAAGCTGAATATCGAAGTGTTGCTATCAGTGCCTCTGAAGTTAAATGGCTCGTCTCTTTCATGGCTGAACTCGGAATTCCTAGTCTACATATTCATGTATAATTATTTGTTATAAGGGAATACATATGTTTCACAGTCTCATCCAAAATTTTTATAAGTAAAGTCTTGTAATAACAAAGAGTCAAAGAACGTAAAACAGCACGGACAATGCAAAAGCAGGTGAGAAACTGAAAGTGTCACACAACCTATATTGGAGACGGAAACATCGACCACCAACTTTCATAGTGCGTATAAATCTGTCGGGATAAAGATAGCTTCATAGCCACCAACCTCTTCTAATTCTTTTAGGCATTATGATTTTTATTATGTTTTCTCACTCATCAAATATATCTTTTATATTTACGCTTGAAACCTTTCCGTATTGATTTCCTACCTATTTGGTTACCCCTTTTCCTTGGCTTGAAGCGTTTTACCACTGATCAGAGAATGATAAAAATGGAAACAATTCAATAACCACCCTTGAGATCGTTGGCTACATCGTAAGGAATGGGAGTAACAGTCACAGTCTCCAATGTCATACCTTCAATCATGAAACCCGGTTTAGGCCCTTTAGGCTGTCTTTTGGTGCTAATAATAGAACAAATTTGAGAAAGTCTTACGTAGAAATAACAAACGCAAAATCAAATGTAGTAGACTACAAACGAAATAATTTGGATATTAATTTATTAATTGGTGTCAATTGTGCAGGCCTTCTTGCTTTGTCTCTCTGATGTTTTTAATGGAGTCTCATGTTCACCGTCTTCGTAACATCCAGCTGGTGCCTACAGTATAACGTAAATGGAAGGAATGAGAGACATACACAATATTTGACAATTTATATTGTAAAATATCTGTAATGTTTTATATCACTTTACCTTCCCATTTGTTTTTAGCTCTGGCGGTGGGTGTTGGATCTCAACATACCGAGACACAGTAAATGTCTCGTACTCTGATCTAAAGTTGTAGTCTGTTATTTTAATTTCGAACTCGAATTCCCGCCCAACTAAGTCGGAAAAAATTTCAGGCACCCCATCCTTCATCACAGTCTACAGATATTATTAGAATGTCTCACATTGTTTGAGATTAAGATCTTTGGGTAATATATAAAGGATGTGGCAACCCTTAACTCTTGAGCTAGCTTTTGGGTTAAGTTAGGCCACATTCCTAATATGGTATCAGAGCCCAAGGTTGGCCCAACAAGCAAATTCCCACAAAAATGGTTTCCCACCTATGTGGCCCATATAAGTGGCATGTCTTGTTGTATTTCCGAGATATTGGGTTTGGGCTGTTTCCCGTTGGACCGTTTCCTACCACATCTCGAGGATGCCTATTAGAATGTCCCACATTGTTTGAGATTAAGATCTTTGGGTAATATATAAAGGATGTGGCAACCCTTAACTCTTGAGCTAGCTTTTGGGTTAAGTTAGGCCACATTCCTAATAGATATTGGACATAATTATTATAAGGATATCAAATGTATTGTCAGTTGTGAATAGTTGGAGTTTTATAAAAGCGTTACTTGGGAGTCAAGCAACTTTGTAGCTGTCATGTTTATCAGTTTGGTGGTGTCTTCATCGAGCAATACAAATATGGTCTTCCCTGAAGTGTCTGAGGCAATCAGCTCCACTCGATATTTCACAACACCAATAGGCTCACCATTAGAGCAGCGGGTGCAAATTAGTGAAGAACCAGATTTGTGAAGCTTTAACCCACAAGTACCACATGAAATGTATTTCCACACTCACGTTCAGCCACTATTTCTTGAACGCAAACTGTGCATCTAAATTCCTTATCCTAAATTAGAATGAGGAGGCCAACGTTAAACATATGTGTGAGTGATGTGAAATTTTAGAAATTTACGGGAGTTTACGAATTTGTGGTGGAGACAAATTTACGAATTTCGTCAATGGAGGCTTTGTCAATGTTGGCGGGAGTTTTTGATACATTAATAAGAGGTGGTGCAGGCTCACTTTTTTTTGAGCTACAAAAGAAGAAATAATTTTAGAAAAATATTTTGGCTCTAAACAGTGAAGATTAAAGTGTTAAGGAATACCTCTTTTCATAAATTTTAATGGCTTCGTACTCGTCACCAGCGAAAAAACGGGATGAGTATGTTGTGCTTAACGACAAATTCCCTACAATTTTCCAAAATAGATGTCAATGGGGAGAGTCAAACGCAAGCAAAATACAAAACGTTAAAACAATAATGCAACATTCATGTACCTCCATATGTTTTTGGGTTGACAGCAGTCATGATTAGAATTGTTGCTTTCCCAACAATAGTTGCATATAATTTATGAAACTCCAAAGCACCAGCATCCCAAACCATGACACGAACATTTTTCCCACTATGAAAATGTCCAAATTAAAAATAAGTGGAAGAATAAAGAAAGTAAATCATACATGTTTTAAAAGTAAATTTCTGCTTACTCAGCCAAAAGAGGGTATAAAGTTATTTTTTCATCGCATGATAGGTCTTCTAGATTGGATCCTTGAATCTTTGTTAATTCTCCAACAACATCTGCAAATTATAAGATGTAGAATTTATTGATAAGAAATGGGTCTTCAAAAAATAGAGTAACCAAAACTTTACCAGTTAAGTGTTGCTTTGTTCCGGCGATAGTCCATAATTCGTTATAATGTCGAAACCTAAACATCTCATTAGGGATTAGAGGACTCGGTTCTTCAAGAGGGTTAATGATGGTGCCATCTAAGAATTTAATGACATAGAGATTGATCCGTTAGTTTGTATTTTCCGTAGCTATCATCCACTTGGAATTCTGATATATTGTAAACTTTTTCCTCATGAAGATCATCTCTGAAGCGATAAGCTCGGTATTGGGGTATAGTTACTTGGATTAAAGTAGACTGCAACATAATAGCAAATTTTTATTAGATAGACATGTAAAAGTATTCTAAATTATTACAAGATTGTATCTGTTGGTCTAGTAGCAGAAAATCTATAGGCTAAAAATTTTCCCATTTTGATGGAAAGATTTAGCTTGCCATTTGCGTAGGAGCCGACCACATATAGACTGAGATTGCCGACCTATTTCAAGCTCTTTAAATGGAGTAATGGTCATTTGGTTTAGTGGGATTGTTATGTGAAAGTAGGCAGAGGAGTTGCCTTTTTTTTTTGGTAGGTTGCAAAAAAAGAAATGGAATCTAATATAGGAGGTGAATGATTTAAGTAAGAATATGGAATTATTGTAGAATATAGCTATTGTATAAGACGTTTCACTTTCAATTATCATGATTGATGACGACCATTAATGTTGACGATCATTAACCTCAATAAAGAGAGTTTTGAAAAGTACTCACCCAATTATCAAAACGGCGTAACCCAAAACGTTACGAGTATTTATTGAAAATATATTTAAAAAAAAACACAACGGTAACATTAAACAAAACTTTTAAACGGCCGAGTAAAACAAAACTTCAATGAAAAATAAATATACACAAAGAAACAACTGATGGAAATATAAATGGGCGTCACTAATTAATCTAAACATTAAACTTATATATTTGTCTCTAAATATAAAATTAATATTTGATTTAAGTGATCATGATATTTAATATGATTTAATTATAAGATTTAATGGTTAATAAAAATGCCAAGTGGATCAATAAAATAAGAGTGAAACCCTATTTTTATATGTATGATGTGGGGTTAATATCCAATTAAACTATATTGTCTATATATAATTGCTTCCTCAAAAACTAGGTTCTTTTGGATTCATTTTCATTAGAATTATGCTGGATTTCTTTTTCTTTTTTATAGTAGATTTTTTTTTTGTTAATTACATTAGGGAAGTTCTGCCAATTACATTTTTTTTTCTTCTGCAATTAAGGATTCTACTTCAAACTCTCGCCAGCTGCTTAACAATTTCCTTGAAAAAATCCGCCTCTGAGCTGAGAAAGCAATGACAAACAAAAATTAGGCATAAACTTGGAGTGACTTATTAGTTGACTCCGACTAATTACATTACTAGACATAGGCAAGATATTTTTGTCGGAAATTAACACGGCTCTGACTAGAAATAAAAAAAAATTTGATGCTAACTCTATAAATTTTCCCTACTTATTAAATATATCTAAAGCTTAAATATTAATAGCAAATCAGTCTGATAACATGCAATCTAATCACAGTTTTCTCAAATCGAGAAACTCTAAACTCTCCTTGATTAAACAAATAATGAGACATGACTAGTCCAAGCTTTTTAAATATAGTGTAAAGCATGGTGTCAAGCCAGCAAATCGAGTGGGAATAAGATTTAGGGTAAATTGCATGGTAGGGCATAAGACCAAGTTTTAATTGCATGTTTTGGCAAAGTGAGAATTGGCTTTCAAGTTTTGACAATTTAGCCAAAATCTGACCATTTTACCCCTACCAGCGTACCGATGTACTGTTCACTGGACGGTTCACTTTAGTGGTTCAGTTACGTACACTGTTCCGGTTAAGCAATATATTTCGTTCTTAATTGATTTCTGCGGGAGTACAGTGACAAATGGGGATTAATAACATTAAAAAACAATGAGACATCAGTATTTAATGCCCAAAAAGTTTAGACATGACTCATGTCACAATTAATGCAAAAGTTATCATTACTTTTTCTAATATTAGTTTATATGTGTGAATAGTTGTAAGAGACAAACATGATCCATCAAACAAACAAATTATTCTGAACGAATGTGATTCTGCATCGTTTTGATCTTCTTGATTTACAAAGTTTGGAGCCAAGACAAGCATTGAACGTGTAAATGATGAAATTGGTTAAGAAGTTTTTTGTTTAACACACTAGGGTCTTGATTGTGTTCTAAGATCAACATTGTTTTTATATAAAAACCCAGAATATTTTTATTTCTACTTTTTTTAGTTGAAATTGCTAAATGAGGATAGATTTATGTTTATAAGTGTGTAGTTGGGAATTCTTTTTGTTTTTTTGTAGATATAATCATGCTTTCATTTGCATTTA
>NW_003302548.1:10611500-10617881 GCF_000004255.2 Arabidopsis lyrata subsp. lyrata | reverse complement strand
AATGGATATTCCTGTATTTCTTTGGTGGGTGAGTGGATATGCAAAGAAAAATAATGGAAATTTGATCCATGGGAATGGGTGGTTTGGTCGTTGTGTACGTGTTAGGCAAAACATGACGTACACGGCATTTTGTACGTTACATTATGCGAGGTTTTCAGTTTGAAGTGCACCGAATGCAATCCAATAATTAGTTACTGGATGCCGGGAAAGATGTCAGTGATGATAGAAAGTAAACGCCCTCCTGTCTACATTGACAATCAAATGAGCCTGGATACCTTCTTTTTGATTAGTGGTGGGGATCCTAGTGTCACCTTGTTTGTCTCTTTCATTACAACCGTCAAGGCACTCGGGAATACTGTCCCTAGAACCGATGGTGAGAGTTACCGTGTGTGTGGGAGTGCAACGACACTAAATCCCATCGTAGCGGCTTCAAATGTAGATGGAAATAATGAGGCCGTAGATGAGCAAGACGACGTTGAAGACGATAAAACAGATGAGGATGAAGTAGAGGAGGAGGACAATGAAGATGGTGCTGGATATGATGATTATCAGGGTGATGATGGATCTATGGGGGGAAGTACCCTCGATCCTACTATAGACGGTAGTGAAGGCAGTGGCGAAGATTACGATTACAACAAGTGGAACGATGTAATTATTGAAGAATATGGAATAGGGAATGTTGAGGAGGACGTCATTCTCACTCAATAAACGGTTCAACATCCAGGGGAATTCAGTCGTCTATTGGCAGAGTGTACGTACACAAGTCATCGTGTACGTGGGGGAGATAACTCGGTTGACCGTACACCAACGGTGACTCCAAGACGTACGTGTCAACATGGTTTGTACCAATGTACGTACACAACAGAATGTGTACAAGATACAGGCTGCGAAGGTAACACCGATACCAATATTAATGGTATAGAAGAAGTCTCTGGGATGATGTTATCGACCGTGGTATTGGAGCTTCCCCAAGTGGGACACTGAATGATAATCGGCTAGTTACTGCACCTGGCGGAGATAACATTTCTCATTCGGGTGACCGTACACCAACCGTGACTCCAAGACGTACGTGTCAACATGGTTTGTACCAATGTACGTACACTATAGAGTGTGTACAAGATACAGGCTGCGAAGGTAACACGAATACCAATATTAATGGTATATACGAAGTCACTATCGACCGTGGTATTGGAGCTTCCGCAAGTGGGACACTGAATGATAATCGGTTAGTTACCGCAGTTGAGGCTTACGAAGTGTATAATGACTTTTCTACATTACATGGTGGCGAGTTGGAGATTCTCGATAATGATGCTGCTCTGGTATTCGATGATTTAGCCAATTTACGAGATGATGAGACACAAGTCGAACTGAGTACGATAGGTGAGACTTTGTATGTCGGGAGTGTTTTTAAGAACAGAAAAGTCATACAACAAACAATGTCTTATCTCGCAATCAAACAATGCTTTTGCTACAAGCAACGTAGGTCATGTCCTACAAGATTGGAGATGGTCTGCGTTGATGATACTTGTCCATGGCATTTGACAGCTCAAGTTGTCAAGAATTCAGAATGTTTCAAAATCACATCGTATGATACCACCCATACGTGTGACATCGACACTCGTAAGAATTATAATAAACATGCTAGTTATAAGCTTCTCGGAGAGGTAGTGAAGAGCAGATACAGTTCTACGCAAGGGGGTCCGAGAGCTGTCGATTTACCACAGTTGCTCCTAAATGATCTCAATGTTCGGATTTCATATTCTACCGCTTGGAGAGCTAAAGAGGTTGCAGTGGAAAATATAAGGGGGGATGATATAAAAAGTTACAGGTTTTTGCCTACCTATTTGTATCTTCTTAAATTAGCTAATCCGGGTACGATAACTCACCTACACTCTACACCTGAAGCTGATGGTACGCAGCGCTTTAAGTATGTTTTTGTATCTCTCGGGGCTTCTATAAAAGGTCTGAAGTATATGAGGAAGGTAATTGTCGTAGATGGAACGCAGCTAGTAGGACGTTACAAGGGATGTCTCCTCATTGCATGTGCCCAAGACGGGAACTTCCAAATATTTCCAATAGCGTTTGATGTTGTGGATGGTGAGACTGACGCTTCATGGGTGTGGTTCTTTGATAAATTAGCTGACATTGTTCCAGACAGTGAAGATTTAATGATTGTATCGGACAGACATTCTTCAATATATAAAGGCCTCAGTGTGGTTTATCCGAAAGCTCATCATGGTGCATGTGCAGTACACCTTGAGCGAAATATCTCCACCTATTATGGTAAGTATGGTGTATCTGGATTATTCTTCAACGCTGCTAAAGCTTACTGAGTGAGAGATTTTGAAAAATACTTCGAACAGTTAAGGGCTAAGAGTGTTGCATGCGCAAATTACTTAGAGGAAATTGGATTTGAGCATTGGACAAGAGCTCACTGTAAAGGGGAACGCTACAATATCATGTCTAGCAACAACTTGGAGTATATGAATAATGCCTTAACAAGAGCCAAATCATATCCGATTGTGTACATGATAGAGTTCATTCGAGAGGTCCTAATGCGATGGTTCGCAGCGAGGAGGCAAAAAGTGGCTAGGTGTAAGTCTTTAGTGACGCCTGAGGTTGATGAGCGTTTTCTCCAAGATTTGCCTGCGTCAGGGAAATTCGCGGTTAAGATGTCTGGACCGTGGAGTTATCAAGTTACAAGCAAGTCAGGTGAGCATTTTCATGTCGTTCTGGACGAGTGTACGTGTACGTGTCTTAGGTACACAAAGTTGAGAATCCCATGTGAACACGGTCTAGCAGCTGCAATCGAGTTTGGAATAGATCTGAAGGTTGTTTTCGGATGGTGGTATGGCCTTCAAACGTTTTCCGATTCTTTTCAAGAACCGATTCTACCTATCGCGGATCCGAAGGATGTTGTCATCCCACAACATATATCGGATTTGATACTAATTCCTCCATACAGTAGACGACCACCAGGAAGACCAACAACCAAAAGGATTCCATCTAGAGGTGAAAACCGGGTAAGTGCTATCATTCAAACGTGTACAGAATTTTCAAATATCCTACACCATTATGTTTGAGTATAAGATGCGTAGATTATCAACTTATTGTTGTTGTCACTTCAGAAAAAGAGACAGAAAAGACTTATTCTGAATCAGTGCACACGATGTAGACAAGCAGGTCATAACAAGAAGACTTGCAAAAATCCTATTTAGTTCTCCTCATAAGCTTTATGTCTCCGCGAAGACAGTGTACGTTTATGTGTGGACAGTGTGTACCAAAGTGTTGTGACGGTGTACGTACGTTTAATGTTTGCCATCATATAACTATGTACGTTTTCTGAGTGTACGTTTTTGTTAGTGTACGTTTTTGTTGTGTTTGTGTACGTATAATCTTCATGCAATAAATGGTTACAAACAATTACACACATTTGTATCTCAACCGTTGGAACACTTTCGCACTACCCACCGTGTCCGTTACGGAATTTCCTTATTTAAGCCACATCTCCTCCTCAATTTTATCCACGTTCCTTCAAACGAAAACCCTTTCACATTCGGCAGTTACATCAATCAAACACAAAGTCTTTCGATTGTTCTTGCTAACCGTGTGATGGACGGGTATCACACCATCTCCGAATTGTGTCCTCAGATCACTGGGTGGACAATTTGTGTATTTGTCGTGAGAGTGTTTAAGAAGTTTGTTGCGCCCAACGTCTTCGAACTCAGCCTTATCTTGGCAGATAATTCGGTAGTTTCCCTAGGCCATGTTTGTGTTTTTTTATCATACGTCAGGTTCAATTCTATATAAATCTGTTATATATCATATTCTGTAGGGATCCCGTTCCCGTATCGTGGCCACCATTGATCGTCGCCATGCTCCTTTTTACATAGACCGAATCAAAGAAAATGAGTGGAAAATTGTGACCACTTTCTTGGTCTGTAACGTCGCTGACCCAGTGAGAGCAACATCTCATGACTACGGCATATGGTTTATGGATCGGACCGTCGTTACTAACGCCTTACGAAGGGACCCAATATCGTTTTACGATTTCACTCAATTCGACTACATTTTGGAGAAAACAGTTGATAAGAAAGTTTTAGTCGGTGAGATGTTTTTTAAGTTACGTTTTATGGACACATTTTTGAAATTAGAAGTTTATTTCTATTTTTTTGGCCCTTGATGTAGATGTCATTGGAGCGTTGTTGGAGGTTGGCCACTTGACCGGAGACTTCTACGGTCTCAAGCTTCCTTTCAAGATCAAAGATAGATAGTACGTGTTCTTTTGACATTTGATTCACTTACACTTTTTAATCTAAACGCTTACTTGATTCTTCTTTTAATCTAATGTAGCAACGAAGTTTTGGAATGCGAAGCACACAATGAACAGGCGTTGGAATTCCAAACTTTCTTTCGGAGTCTAGGTCAGCGCAATGTTGTTGTCGCACTCGTCTTCTGGCGTTTAACCGATAGAGCTAATCCGAAGGTTGTGAGTCATGGTCCTGTGTCAAAGGTCTTTGCTGATCCGGAGATACCGGAAGTGGAAGAGATCAAGAAGGTCGTTTTTTAATTGGGGGGATTTGTGTTTCCCCTGTCTTCTTATTATTTAAGACCAGATTTATATTAAGTATTGTTTATTAAACTACATAAAGTTGTTTCGTTTTCAAATTACTTGACTTTGAATAATATACTATTAGGTAACTGTACGTACATTTTATACGAAAACCGTGTACAATTACAATTAATTTGCTAGTGTACGTTTTACTTGCTTTTTGGTTATTCAAACAGCAAAGTGTACGAAACCCGTCACTACAAGAAAACATGCCTTTTGCGACTCCTTTTTGTGACTCTTCTTTTGGTCGCAAATATTTGCGACGCTTTTATTACACTTCATTGACTCATTTACGACTATAGCAAAAACAGACGCATATTCGTCGCGAATATACGACGCCATAGTATAGTCTGAGAATGGTCATAAATCCGCGACCCTTTTACGATACTTTTGCAACCCAAACGACATCCAATTTTTTTTTGTCTGAAATATCTTCATCGTCACAAAAGAGTCGTAAATTTACAACTAATTTGCCTCTCTTTAGAGACTTGTTCTGTTTTTAAAATTGTAATTTGATAAAATAGAATGTGTAATATGTTAAGTAACCATATTTTGCAATGTTTATAACTAATACATTGAAAGATTAGTTGTTAATGTTTTAATTTTTCATGTTTATAACTAAATCTTTGTAAGAACCTATCATGTATAAAATGTTACAAAGACTTTTAAAAGAGAATGTTCTTAATCTATGTAAGTTTGAAAATAAACTTACCAAATCATTGTTTTATCAAATAAATTGAAAGAAATACTTCACAAATGGACTCTAGAGTGATATATAATACTTATACTAATGTATTTTGATCTAAATGTTGAGAAATCATAAATATTGGTTTGTGACTCATACACGATCGTCGCAAAAGTGTGTCTCTTTGCGATTACTTTGCCACTGCCTAGTGTTACAACGAATGTGCTACTCTTTAGTGACCATTTTGTTACGCATTTTGCGACGAAGTTGCCTCGATTAGACGAATTATCTAACAATTCTAAAATAAAGTCTTGTGACTCATGCGAGTGGTCACAAAAGTGTCACTTTATTGTGATTCTATTGCTACACTATAATTATTTTGCGACTACTTGTGCAACCAGATTGCGACCGACTTGGGACCGGTTTGTGATTTTTACCAAAATTTAGAGTTTTCGATTAGGCGGCAATTAATCCCTCGTGTTTTTTTAGGTGTGACTCATTTGACACGGCTTTGCGACTACTTTTCTTTTATGTCTACTAGTGAAAAGTCACAAACCCAAACACTTAACATTTTCTTCGATTTCTCCGCATCTTCTTCGATCTCTCTCTTCCATTCTCTTCGATTCTTCCTCTATCTTCCTCTTTTCTCTTCGATTCTTCCTCTCTTCTTCGATTCGATTACTCTTCTTCCTACTTCAATTCTCTTCCTACTTCGATTCTCTTCCATTCTCTTCTTTACTTCGATTCGATTCGATTCTTCCTCTCTCTCTTCGATTCTTCTGTTCTTTGTAATGGCGCCAAAGGGGAAAGCAAGTAGAGGACGTGGTGGTGGGAGATCCGGTGTACGAGTGTTCAATGGTCGAAACCCTAAAGTTGCTGTCGGAACGTCTTCGAACGCCTCCAATCCTTCGTCTTCAACCGCAACTGTTCCGAGTCAAACAGCTTCGATGAGTCAAACATCTAGGCCAACTGTTCCGAGTCAGTATCCGGCGTCGTCACAACCACCACCTCCTGCTCGCCTTCCATCACCGCAGGTTAGTCAGCAATAGCCGCCTCCTCATCAACAGGCGCCTCCTCATCAACA
>NW_003302548.1:10609040-10611029 GCF_000004255.2 Arabidopsis lyrata subsp. lyrata | reverse complement strand
CTATGTTTAGCTTAATGTTTGGTTAATGTTTTTCATTAAATTAGTTCTCATGTGTAATGTTCTAGCTTGATTATCATAAATTAAGGCTATTAGGTTAATCATTGTCTGTTTAGATCACTTGTTCATTGTCTAATGTCTGTTTTTTATCAAGTGTCTTACTAATGGTCTAATGTCTGTTTTTATCAAATGTCTTACTAATTGTTTGTTATCTTATGTCTAATGTCTGTTTTTATCTATAGGTTTGGCCGAGACAAAGGAAAATTGTCTAGGAGTATTGCTGGAATATTTCGGAGAAAATTTGATGGACCTTACTATAGCTGGAAGGTGACTCCTACAGCCATTCAAGAGCGATATTTCAGATCATTTGCGGTAATGTTTGATATTCCTATCAATGTGTAATAGTATATGTTGCAATGAATTAGTATGAGTTATACTAATTCATACTAATCTGTGTAGGGGAAATTCAATTGGGATATTGGGATTACGGAGCTAGTCAGAGATGGATTCTTGGTCATCGCCAAGAAAAGGCTTAAAGGAATTGTTAGTCAAGCGAAGCTTTCTGGTCTCCAACCGTATTGGATTACCAGTAATGACCTGTGGGCACAGATGTGTGCTTATTGGAAAACTGAGGAAGCAATTGAAAAGAGTGAAACTGCATCACAGTCCAGAAACAGTGATCGTAATGGTCTTGGAGTCCACAAACACGTATCAGGGCAAAAATCATTCATGCAAGTTCACCAAGAGCTGGTATGAATCTATATAACCTTTCACTTTGTTTTTAAATATTGCACTTAGATCACTATATGTTGTTACCTCTGTTCTGTGATTTTAATGATGTCTTTGTATCATTATAGGAGGAAGAATTGGGGCGTCCTGTGTCATATGGAGAAGTGTTTATGCAAACACACACAAGAGCAGATGGTACTTTTGTAGATGCTAAAGCCAAACAAGTAGCTGAGGTCTATAATAAGAGCATAGAAGAGAGACTGTCTGAACTGGCTGAAGATGGTGAAGACGCTTCAGATGATTCCTCTCAGCAGTCAACTCACCGGACTCTCACCATTGAAGAAAAGAATGAACTCTTTCTTAAGGTAATCTCGTGTAAGTTTTTGTTTAGAGTTTGCATATCATCATCACTGTTTGGTAATCATATATAGAATCAGTCCATGTATTTATGATTAATACTTGAATGATTCTGTTTTTGATCTTGAATGACTCTATTTGCTAATACTTGAATACTTGACTGATTATTTTTGCTTGAGCATGATTCTGTTTTTTTTTCTTAAGTGTACTGAAACAGATGTGAAGGGGAACTATTTTTTGGCATTGGATCTCTTAAGGTGACCCTTAAGAAAGGGAAAAGAAAAGAAAGCTATGCTAGCAGCTCTTCTTCCTCCATTACCGAGCTTCATGATCAACTTCGTCAAAAGATGGCTGAGCACGACGCAGAGAATGCTCGACGTGATGCGGAGCAACAAGCATCTCAAACTCGGATTACAAACTTGGAGAGGCTTGTTATGTATTGGAAAGAGAATGATCCTGCCTTTGCAGCTTTTGTTGCATCTCAGCCACAACCAACTGCACCAGCCAACACACAAGCCGCCAATGCAACAGCCACCAATGCAACAGCCACCGCCAATGCACCAGCCACCGCCAATGCACCAGCCACAGGCGCCACTGCACCAACAGGAACCGTCGCAGCCACAACAACACCTTCTTCATCCTTCTAAGTGCTTTTGTAATTTTTTCTTTCTCTTATGAACATGATGAATATTGTTAATGTTTAAGGTTATGTAAGGCTTTTGATTACATTAGGGCTTTTGGTTAGCAACATTAAGGATTTGATTAGCAACATTTGGATTTATATGAATTCGGTTTTGTTATTTTTAGAATCAAAATAAAGCTTATTTGCGACTAATTAATAGTCTCTCAAAACCCAAATTAGTCTCAATTAAACGACTGCAATGTTGTCACTAATTAGTCGCTAAC
>NW_003302548.1:10606557-10608940 GCF_000004255.2 Arabidopsis lyrata subsp. lyrata | reverse complement strand
GGTCTCAAGCTTCCTTTCAAGATCAAAGATAGATAGTACATGTTCTTTTGACATTTGATTCACTTACACTTTTTAATCTAAACGCTTACTTGATTCTTCTTTTAATCTAATGTAGCAACGAAGTTTTGGAATGCGAAGCACACAATGAACAGGCGTTGGAATTCCAAACTTTCTTTCGGAGTCTAGGTCAGCGCAATGTTGTTGTCGCACTCGTCTTCTGGCGTTTAACCGATAGAGCTAATCCGAAGGTTGTGAGTCATGGTCCTGTGTCAAAGGTCTTTGCTAATCCGTAGATACCGGAAGTGGAAGAGATCAAGAAGGTCGTTTTTTAATTAGGGGGATTTGTTTTTCCCCTGTCTTCTTATTATTTAAGACCAGATTTATATTAAGTATTGTTTATTAAACTACATAAAGTTGTTTCGTTTTCAAATTACTTGACTTTGAATAATATACTATTGGGTATCTGTACGTACATTTTATACGAAAACCGTGTACAATTACAATTAATTTGCTAGTGTACGTTTTACTTGCTTTTTGGTTATTCAAACAGCAAAGTGTACGAAACCCGTGTACGTAGACCAAAACATACATATATCATAATTATTGTCCTCAAACAACAAAAACTTCATTCAGTCATAATTAAGTGCCCGAAGAAGGACATACAATGCAGAAAGACAAACAACTTATATTAGATGCGGAAGCAATAAACTTAAAAGTAGAGCCCGAAGCATACACATGAGCCGGAAAATTGTATGCCTCATCCATCATATCAAATTCATATCTAATAGAAGATACACATCTCCCTCGCGTACCAGTAAAAGAAACATCCTCTGCAGCCGGAACTGTACGTGCAAAGGCCAATACATGTCAGTGTGTACACATACCTCCATGAACGTTGTCAGAGCCGAGGACCTTCGGTGTGAAGCTAGCTTATGTGATACATCACCAGCTCTCCCACTGCGTGAGCTGCTGCGAATGTGGGTGTCATCGCCCAGAACATATCGCTGACTGGAAGGAAGTCCTCATGGTTCCCAGTACAGGTAAGGAACAACCCGTTCGCGAAACAGGCATATGGATCGGATGGTGCGATGGAGTTGAGTAGTGTTAGGCCGTGGGCGACGGTTAGGAAGTTGCTGGGCTGCCGGAGACCTTCAAGGTATATCACCTTTTTTGGGTTTATTGCTATGTGTCTTCACGGACGAATGGAGAGTCCAACGTTTTGGCTTGGTATCGTCGGATTTGTGATCATAGCTTATTGTTTGGTGAAGAACGTGAAAGGAGCGATGATCTACGGGATCGTCTTCGTAACGGCCGTTTCGTGGTTCCGTAACACGGAGGTAACGGCGTTTCCGAACACATCGGCCCGTGACGCAGCTCATGATTATTTTAAAAAGATTGTTGATGTACACGTCATCAAACACACCGCCGGAGCTTTAAGCTTCTCCGGGATAAACAAAGGACATTTCTGGGAAGCTCTGGTGACATTCCTCTACGTTGATATTTTGGATACGACATGAACGCTTTACTCAATGGCTAGATTCGCCGGATTCGTTGACGAAAGGAGATTTCGTCGGACAGTATTTCGCGTTTATGTCTGACGCGTCTATGATTATGATCGGATCGTTGCTTGGTACATCTCCGGTGACGGTTTTCATCGAATCGTCGACGGGGATACGTGAAGGAGGAAGGACGGTGTTGGTGTCGGATCCCGCACCAGAAGTACGAGACCAACCAAAGATTGCCACGTAATCAGGATAACGGCCCGTAAAGGATGAAGCCCATTGGATCCGCGAGCCGAAGGGATGGTCGAAGTGGTTGTCACCATTTAGATAATCCGAAGTGACTGCACTGTGACGCGAGTTCGGTGTAGAAGACACGGGTAAGTCGGTTCAAAGACATTTGGGCCAGAAGAGGCGAGGCCCATGAAGATCAGAGTCAACTCAAATTCAAACGTTGAGCATTAAAGCCGAAGAATCAAAACGGACACATTTAAGAAGAAATAATTGCACTTAATTACTCATTTTAAATGTCGTTTAGCTATGTATAAATATAAAGGCCAATGGCCATGTAAAGGGCATCTTCCTCTCAAGAGAGAAATACTATAGCAATTTTCGTATCAATTTACAAGTTTTTACGTATTCATTTTTTGTCCCTCAAGAATAATCTTTCCCACCTAACAAAATACTTGAGTGTGTGAATCCGACATCCACATTTTGGCGCCGTCTGTGGGGAACATCAGGATTCTTGAGTGGTCAGATTTCTTCTTTTCTACATTTCCGAGATAAGCGACAATGTCCGGAGGAGACGCCGTTGAGACATCATTGGCCGAAACCCTCAAAGCTATGCAGCAAACCATGTCGGACATATCACAAAATGAGGGAAG
>NW_003302548.1:10600792-10606457 GCF_000004255.2 Arabidopsis lyrata subsp. lyrata | reverse complement strand
AACATATACGTGAAAATTCTTTTATTATCCCACAATGAAATAACAAACGATTTTGAAAACCTGTTTTATGCACGAGAACGTGCACATTGATGAAAGGGGGAGGGGGAGGGGTAGAATGTCACGGACAGTTTGTGACACTCGCGTTATTTCCGCGACCATTACGACTAGAAAAGGTTATCGTGCTTTAGTGAGGGACGTGAATGATTCAGGTTGAAGAGTCCTTTCAGTGAACAATTCGATCACGCGGAGTTTGTCGGTGACCGGGTATCAGACTTAGGAAAACGGATTAGGCCATCCATGCAAAACATAGTTTTTATCCAGAGCCGATTACCTAATGAACCTAGGGCAGAGAAAACCCCGGTCGAAGCTGGTCCATGGTACGAAGGTTGAGTCGACAACTGTGGAGATGTCGATTGTCGCACGATTTTCGAAGAACATCTTTTGACAAGTGGTATTAGAGTCAAGAGCGTTGTGTATCGTCTCCGTCCAGCTCCCATAACGAGATGGGTACATGGGGGAGCCTTATTTGTTGGAAATAGAAAGTCGAGGGAGAGGTGTCCTGAAGACTAAGACAAGGTGTCGAGTCATTGAATAGAATAGAAGTAGAATTATCCCACAACGACACAACGTACGATCTTGACGATTCTTCCCATGTACAAAGACGAGCATATTGATGGGTGGGGGAGAATGTCACATACCGTTTCATTGGGACGGTTCGTGACAGTCGTGTTGCTTCCGTGGAGCAATTACGACTGGGAAAGGTTGTCGTGCTTTAGTGAGGGGTTTGCAAAAATCATGTTGGAGAGTCCTTTCGGAGTTAAGCAGACTAACTAGATCGCACAAAGTCTTTCACTAACCGAGGATCAAATTTTGAAGAACATGTTAGTTCATCCATGTACAAATTGGTCATGATCTGGAGTCAATCATCTGATTAACCCAAGACATGGCGAAATTAGTCAAAGATGCTCCATGGTACGAAGGCTGAGTCGACAAATGTGGAGATTTTCGATTGCCACATGGTCTTCTAAGAAAAACCTATGACATCCCTATTCCTCTCACATACTTTTAAGTGAAGACTATAAAGTATTATTATATATATAAAACCTTACTAGTTACCACTATAAACCTTAAAATATTTAAGAAAGAACATTTTTGAATATTTACAGCTGAATGGAGTATTATTAACAATGTGTACAACAAAAGGGACAGTTTTTTCTAAATTTAAGTATTTTAAGTGAGATATTAATTTTGAATACATGTTTATTATGTCGGATGAAAATATTCTGGGTGTGGAAATTTATGTAGATGTTGAATTACGATTTCATAAAAAAATATTATATCCTAACAGAAACAAAATTTGGAAAAAAAAATTGTAAACTAGAGTTTAGGAAAGAAAAACTCCTAAACCAAAATGTTTAATATCTATTTATGAATATACCGATTTGAATACCATAATCTTAAAGCTAGCACGAGCGGAGGGTCGTGTTGACTAAGTCTAGACGACAGTCGTATTTACAAGCAAGGGTTCATATTCCAGGTAAAGGGAGCGGTTCGGGCCTCATTGCCATCTGTATTGCTCAACCTACTATTAGGAACTGTGAACCCCGGCGAGCACTATTGACTGCCGTGTTCGACCGTCGTATTGACGGACCACTTATGCTAACCTTAAGAGAACAATACAGAATCGCGACTGTGTTTAGAATAGAAAGAAACAAGGTTTATGAAGAAGTTAGGAAGTCTGGAAAACTTAGAGAGAAGTTAGAGAAACATTTAGAGAGAGAAAGCTATTATGAAATTTTATGATTTCCAAGTTGTGATTTCTTACAAGGGGTACACACTTATTTATAGGAGGTTTTAAGGCGCTGACATAAGCGCTTACCTCAGCGATACATCATCGCTTACATCATTGCTTACATAATCATTACATCAACGATTACATCATCGCTTACATCATTATTTATTTTACATGATTTTAAACATAACATTTTATATTTTATATTTTATAATTTTCATACCGTTTAATGATCCATTTCGAACTCCAGCATATGTTCTTCGCAGCATCCATAATGATCATCCGGACATTCATACGAGTCTTCAATCATTCGTGCATCTTCTCCTGGTTGAACATTTATGTAGAATTTGAACTTCTCTTCGATATCTTCAACATTTACTTCATCATCTGGGGATTGAGCGTCTTTGAAGTAATCGGCACAGTAATCTTGAGAAGTCACCTGGGGAGTTGTTTCTTCTTGTTTATCTTCTTTTGGACTGCTTGGTTTTCCTTTCTTGAACTTCATCATGTGATACTGTAAATCTTCATCCAGTTGCATCTGATAGTCGACCGGATAATAAACCCAGTTGGGTATGAACGGAATGGGGAACGTTTGTCTTGCATTGTTGAGGTGAAACACATGAGTTTGAAAGTTCTCGTATGCTTCGTTGTCCTGAAGGTTGAAATCTGGACGAACTCCTCTTGAAAAATCACCGTGATGAATGAGAGTTGGAAGAGCGAGGATTTTGCTTGTTTTGCGGTTGACCTTAACGGGACGATGAAAGAAGTAGATTGAATGTGGATTGAAGAATGGGTTGAGTCCACCTCTCTTCAGCTTTTTGAATGTTAGATTTGTCGCATTTGCGGATCTTCGTAGTTTTCCACTCCAGACAGTCAATGGTGAAAACCACCTTAGGAACGTTGAGAAGCTGTCTCTTTTGTCTTGAACAGTGTTGACGTAATGGTACAGCCATTGGATGTCGAAAGCAATTCCTACCGTGTAGACGGCACAGAGATACCAGAGGAAACAGAGAACTTCTTCTGGCATGTTTGAATTTTCGATCCTGTAGAGATGTGCAAACGGATAGTTAGGATGAATTCCCATTGGAGCAATGTGGTGACAGTTTACTCCATAGTTCGACAGGATGGTAGATTGATACGAAAAGATCTTTGTGCGTAGTAGTTCATGAAGCTTGTTTCTGCTGATGAGTTGATGAACATCTTCGGGTACGTCTGCTTCAAAGTCATAGTAGCTCTTCTTGGATTCGGAGGAACTGGCCATCATATGTATCTCGTAGGGCGTTTCTTGTTTTACAGGTTTTCGACTTAGCATGTCTGCTAAAGTGTTCTTGGTGCCCTTTAAATAGACTGACTCGAAATCGTACTTTGAGAACCACTCACTCCATCTTAGTAGCTGCTGATGCGGGACCATCTTCTGCTTGAACTGTAACATCTTGGGAAACGAAGACATATCCATTTCTATACGAAATTTGTGTCCTATTAGATGAAATTCAAACCTCTCGATAGCTTTTTTGACCGCTAAAATCTCCTTGAACGTTGAGTGATAATGTTGCTCTGAATCTTTGAAACGACCACTCTTGTATCCACAGATTTGTCTTTTCCCATCCATCTCTTCAAACAGTATTGCTCCCCAATACTTATCGCTAGCGTCTGTCTGTAGAATACGCATGCCTGAGGAGAGAATCTTTAAAGGGGGTAGCTTTTGCACTTCTGCTTTTAGACTTTTGATAGCTTCAGTTTGTCGTGATGCCCACAAAGGAGGGTTTTTCGACAACATCTTCTATAGAGGTCTTGTCATTCTGGAAAGGTGTGGAATGAAGTCTCCCACATAATTGATTACTCCAAGAAATTGTTGAATTTGTCGCCTTGTAAGATTTTCATCGGGAAAATCTAGAAGTTCTGTAGCTAAATGGGCCTGTGGTATGAAACTTCCTTCTTTGATATGCATGCCAAGAAAATCAATGTTGGGTTGGGCTATTATCATCTTTCTAGCTGATAGCATGATTCCGGTTTTCTTGACGATGTCTTGAAACTGTTGTAGCGCCTGAATATGTTGCCAAAATCCTGACTTTAGATCAAACTTCGAAAATATTTTTGCACCTTGGAGATGTTGGAGAAGCGCTCTTTTATTTGGCAGTGGAAACTTGACGTCTTGCAGATATTGGTTCAACGGCTTGTAATCGATAACTAATCTGAGTTTTCCTCTTGCTTGTTCTGCTCGATTATTAACGTAGAACGCTTTGCACGCCCATGGAGAGTTTGTTCTTGAGATGATACCTTGATCCATCAATTGATTGCATTCCTCATTTGCCTTCTGCAACAGTGTTGGAGGCATTCCTGCATGACTTGCTTTTGTTGGTGTTGTGTGTACATCTTCCTTGAATGGTAGGGATACGAAGAAGCTTGAGTTTAACCATAGCGGATGATTACACTTTTGAAGGAACTCTGTGTGTGAATCAGCACATGATGTCATCTTTAATTCTTCTTCAATTTTATTGAATTCCGCAGATACTGAGTCTTCGATTGAGAATAAACGATGCATCGTGGTAAAAGCCTTGTAGAGATTTTTCCATCTCACACCTCTTGGTTCTAAAGAAATACCGAACTTCTTCTTCAGTACCGAATAAGTATCCCACCCAAGGATTAAGTCTTTACCAGGTGCAGATGAACCTAGTACTTCCTTAGTAACTTGACATCCAGGGAAAAGCTCTATCGTGATTGGTTTTGATTTTAGCTTGACCGTCAGGGATCCAGCATTCGCGACTCTGAAATCTTGTTGATGAGGCATCCACATGGCTCGTGAGAGAATCTTTGGATTTATGATTGTTGTATGAGCTCCTGTGTCGAAGAATGCGATTGCATGCACTGGCTTTTCTCTTTTGGAAGGATCAAAGATGGTTACTGGTAGATGTGGTGTCTGAAGTTCATCTTCTTGAGGCATCTGGGTAATCTTGAAACAACAATCGTCTTTTTCATCTTCGGATGAGGATTCTGAAGATTCGTCATAATCAGAATAACTGCATATAGCATCATTCTCGTCACTATCGTAAGATAGTATTGACTCAAGATCATGGTTATCGATATCAAGATCTGGAGCTATCTTGGCTATCGAATGAATAAGATACTGCTTCTTCTTTTTAGACTTGTTTGGGCAGTCTTTTGCAAAATGCCCCGTCTTTCTGCATAGAAAACATCTCGAGGTTTTCTTGAAGCTTTTCTTCTTCCTAAAGAATCGCTTGCGTTTAATCTTGTTGAAATATTTCGACTTCACGAATGATTCCTTGAATCTTCTTCGGTCTTTTCGTCGATCTTCACATGAACATTTTTTCTTTTTCGAACATTTGATGTTCAGATCTGGACGAGCACATATCTTCGAAAGATGCTTTGACTTGTCCATGAATTCTGACCAAAACTCCTTTTGCTTACAAAGCTTGTCAATGGTTCTGAACACCTACTGCTGGATTTGTCCAATCGAGATTTCTTCGATTGTCTGCCCTTGATCTCTGATATACAGCTTTGTTTGTTGACTTAGGTAATCGTCTATGGATGAGAGATACACTTGCTTCAGGCTTGGATTGTTTAGACCATTGAGAGCATAATACCTTCGAGTTTGTCGCTCGAAATGCTTTGCTAAATCTCTCTTCTTCAATGAACAACACTTCGCTGTGTAGAATTCTTCTTGTAGTTGTTCTTTTAAATGATTTGGGGTGCCAACGAATTCTCTATGTATTTCTCCAAGAAGTAGAGGTATCGTTGTCTGATACACCTGCTGCTGCCGATATTCTCCAAGCGAATTCCACCATTCTTTTAATGCGCCTGACATCTCGATGTGAATCGTCGTATCACCACTTCTGTAGGGGAAGTGATTGCTTC
>NW_003302548.1:10598136-10599653 GCF_000004255.2 Arabidopsis lyrata subsp. lyrata | reverse complement strand
TTGAACAAAGGCATTTTCTGTTTGCCAGTTGAGAACCTTTTCTGCTTGGCTTAATTCGTCTGGTCCAGCGGAGTTGATGTTGTTCGGAACAATTTTTGGTGTATGCACAATATTATCTTTGACAAAGTCTTTTGGTGGAGGAAAATCCATTCTTATCATCATGAGTTGCTGGTTTGCGTCATCCTTCTTTGTTGAATACTCGACTATGAAGTCGTAGTTGTCTTCACCAAGTGGACCTACTGTAGGATCTCCTTCAAGGTAGCGTTTATAAAGTGGATCCTTCTTTTTTTCTCCGTCTTCTTCGCATTTCATCATCTGATTCATACTACTCTTCCAAACATGCGGTGCATGAGCAGACATCGAAGTAACAATGTCTGTTTTCGTCTTTGAATGGATATACAACAGTTCCATTCTGACCAAAAGCGATTGGTTGAAGATCTTTCTTTTTGACGGGATCATAGAACTCTTGCTCTTCAATTTGGATAGTGAATTGAGTAAAGAGTTTCTTTTGAAAAGACGAACTTGGCTTTTCAAACTTTATCTCCGTGGTTCCATCGCTTCTAGAGTGAAAGCTTACGTCAGATGACTGAATCGGTGCTTGAGATGCTTGATGTATCTTCTCATAGCTTGTTACCCATGACTCTGGCAGTTTTCGTAGCAATTCCTCTCGAGATATCTGTCTCGGGATTTGAATAGAGTTGGGTGCATGTGATGCCGATGTGACTTCAAGGTATAAAGCCTCGTCTGATGCTGGTAGTGCAAGATCGAGAGCATGATCTTGAATTCTGTATACAATCTGATGATGTAGAGTTGCTGCCACACTTTCTTCTTGCATAGGTGCTCCGATTAATTGTAATTGAACCTTAAGCGCCTTCAGGAGATTTGGATCTTGTAGTGAGACATTGAAATTTGGAAACAGTGTTATAAATATTGTTCCTGCGTTCAGCGTTGTTTGTACTGTTCCGATGCAAGCTTGTTGATAGGATTTGAGCCTTGAGTCAAGCAAAGCAATCCGTGCTACAACTGGTAAACCTTTTCGTGCGTGTAAGGTTAAACCGATTCGTACTACACCAAAGTGTAGATGAGTGTAGCCCTGCTGCTGCCATAGCCTTGGGAGATTGTTTAGTTGTTACTATAAGGTGGGTATTTAAAATCCAAAAAATATTCAGAGTTTTGAATTTGTTTTAGAAAAAGTGAGGGTTTTTATCCAATTTTTCAATAAAACAAGTGAATAATTCATAACACACGTCAAATTAATTATAATTATTAAAAATCATTGAAGAAAAATTGTGCATCTTTTGTAAACATGATTTCGACGAAATAGCAATGCAAATTACCAAGGCAGCAATGGAAAATTGTAAGGACGACACACAAGAGAGGCGACTGTTTATTTTTCAAGGCTATGCCATGTGTGTGCACAAAATATTACTTCCCACATACACAGACATACACAAATGCGGTTCTGTTCACTTAAAACTTTCATAAAAAGAATGGAAGATCATGAAGAGTACCTCTTG
>NW_003302548.1:10592547-10593329 GCF_000004255.2 Arabidopsis lyrata subsp. lyrata | reverse complement strand
AGCGATAAAAAAAATATAAATTAAAAAAAAATAATAAAAAATAAATTAAATTAAATTAAACTAAATTAAATATAATCAAATAAACTTAATTAAATGAATTTATACAAAATTAAAATAAATTAAACTCAATTAAATTCAAATAAATCGAATTAAATATAATCTAAATTAAAATTAATTTTATTAAATTAAATTAAAGTATGAATAAATTAAAATAAATCTTATTAAACTAGATTCAAATGAATCAAAGTAATTATAGTCAAACTAAATTTGATAAAATTAAATTAAAGAAATGTATTGATTTTTTTCTAATGGTGTATGATATATGCAATTTACTTTTTTATTTTAAAATATAAATTGTCATAGATAATAATTTCAGAATTTTAAACATATAGCGACTGTTTTGAGCGACAGTCAAACGAACAACACAACGACAGCTCTTAGCGACAGTCGCTAGTTTCTGTCGCTGAATCCAGCGACAAGCAAATGAACAATACATGCTGTCGCTGGTCGCTGATCGCTGTCGCTGGTCGCTGATCGCTGGTCGCTGATCGCTGTCGCTGGTCGCTGATCGCTGTCGCTGAATCCAGCGACAGGCAAACGAACAGGGCCCAACTCGTTCTAGTTATATGTATTTCATATTCAGATTTTTGTTTGCGGTTTGCCAATTAGATACTCTTGTTTAAGAAGTTTAAGAACTTCTATTTGTCATTTTCTCTACTCTTAACTCTAAGTATTAATCTTTGTGATTTTGTCTTGGATTTTAATGTTAAGTTTGAAGTTCT
>NW_003302548.1:10581604-10582968 GCF_000004255.2 Arabidopsis lyrata subsp. lyrata | reverse complement strand
AACTCCTAAACCAAAATGTTTAATATCTATTTATGAATATACCGATTTGAATTTATGTTGGGTTTATTGATATTAGGAATTATTTTACCTGTTACTATAAGGTGGGTATTTAAAATCCAAAAAATATTCAGAGTTTTGAATTTGTTTTAGAAAAAGTGAGAGTTTTTATCCAATTTTTCAATAAAACAAGTGAATAATTCATAACACACGTCAAATTAATTATAATTATTAAAAATCATTGAAGAAAAATTGTGCATCGTTTTGTAAACATGATTTCCACGAAATAGCAATGCAAATTACCAAGGCAGCAATAGAAAATTGTAAGGACGACACACAAGAGAGGCGACTGTTTATTTTTCAAGGCTATGCCATGTGTGTGCACAAAATATTACTTCCCACATACACAAATGCGGTTCTGTTCACTTAAAACTTTCATAAAAAGAATGGAAGATCATGAAGAGTACCTCTTGTTTCCTAAAGGTAAACCCATCTTTGATGAAACGAATTCCAATGCTTCCTTCCATTTCTTGATCTCCTCGCCAGTTGAAGCCTTTGCCAACTTCCAAAAGTTGCGACCAAATTCTCCCTTCTGGTGTCTCACATCGCCTACCTTCACCTTATAGAAAATTGGAACCACTTTGAGTTTTTTATTGTCTGCGAGTTTCTTTATCTTCACCAGCTCGTTTAAGCACCATTTAGACTGTGCATATCTCCTCGAAAAGATTGCTAGCGCAATATGCGATTCTTTGATCCTTTTGAAGAGGTGTTTTAGGTCTCTTCCCTTTTGTTCATCTTTGTCTATGAAGAAATTTATTCTGTGTTGTTCAAAGGCGGCAACAAGGTGGCTAATAAAGGCATGGCGTAATTCCACTCCTCGGAAATTTATGAACACCATCGGATAAGTCTTAGTTATAACACTCTTTTCTCATGTTGCAAGGCTAATTTATTTATATCGTAATGAAACTGTGGTTGTGGCGTTTGGAATTGGTTGCACTCGTAAGAATAATTAGATTAGATTTTGTAAACTACGGGATATCTTAGCATACATGATTTAAGCTATATATATATATATATATATATATATATATATATATATATATATATATATACTCCCCTGTACTTTTCATCTATTTTTAAATGATTTGATGTATTCAAAATACTGACCGAAACTTTGGCAAATAAATATTAGGTTATTATCTATTATTACTAAAGGTTCACGGTTTTATGGTACTCCTTGGGGTACACAAAGTGAAAGACATCGTCATGTACACTAGTCAGGAAGTCCATAGTTACCAGTGTTAATAAATAAAATACTATAATCAAATAAAAAAGCAAAGGATGCATTTATAATCAAAGATTATTAA
>NW_003302548.1:10538227-10578048 GCF_000004255.2 Arabidopsis lyrata subsp. lyrata | reverse complement strand
CCCCTTTTTTCCCCTCATATGTGTCTACCTCTTGAGTGCTCTCTGCCCATTGCTCACTTTGGAGAGGCACTTGACTGGCTTCATTTTCAGTCCATGGTTGACTATTGAGCAGGTCCAAGGACCCAGAACATTAAGTAAATGGATTGGAAGACTCTATTACACCACTTCTGGCTGAGATGAAGAAATAAAGAAAGAAAGACAGAAAGAATAAAGAAAGAATAAAGAAAGTAGAAAGACAGAAGAAAGACAGAAGAAAGACAAAAGAAAGACAGAAGAAAGAGGCGGAAAGAATAAACAATTCTGTGTGGTTGTTTATATTGATCAGTCTAACAACTTGATCACACAGATAACAACTAACAAGCATTGATCACATTCAAACAACCATTGATCACTTCAAAGTAAACAACTAACAAGCATTGATCACAGTGTAACAAGCATTGATCACACACATAGCATCAACAAAACATGATGTAGAGAGATACTAAACAACTAACAAGCATTTATCACAGTCTAACAAGCATTTATCACATATCTTTACCTAATCAAAGCACACTAACTTCAGTCTTAACCAAGCAATCTTAACCACACTCATTTCAGTCTTAACAAAGCATTTATTATAGTTTAAATGTACCTTATATCAAATTACTCAGATTTTTGCACAGATTCCTAAGTAGCTTTAACCGCATGGTTAGACATTCCAAGGTTGGAGTAGAACCTTCTCCGCAATATCATCAAGTACAGAGTTATGAAACTACATAGTCAATGCAGCCAACAAAATCAACTGTTTCATAACATAATTAAAAGCACACCATAGGTTCTGGTATCAGCAACAAACTTTATATAGTTTTAGATAAACTCACCATGAAATCACTAGCGTGTATTGTGCCTAGTTCCATTGCTTGACTTTTGGCGACATGCAATGTACATGCAGTGTAATACCCCTCACCAAGACTAGGACTTGGCCGAGAACTGGCTATCGAGGAGAATTCTACCGCGATCGAAGAGCATGAATTTTTGAAGTTGAACCAAAGTATTCAAGGACAAATACCAAAGTTTTGATCGAAGAAAAATTGACGTTTCCCACGAACGAACGAGTAGATAAGGACGTTTAAGCCTATCTATTGCGTACGGATAAGACCGTCTGAGGCTATCCGCGCATACGGATAAGATCGTCCGTTCTTATCCGCTGTTTTGGATAGAAATACGTATAAGCTCGTTTATGCCCATCCGTCCACCTCATGCTTATCCCACCGACCTACCCATACTATAAATACCCCCCTCACTTCGTCATTTTTCTCCACACCAAAACCCGAAACCTCACCTAAAGCCGTCCGAGAGTTTCCGAGCGAGTCTCCGCGAGCGTAGAGTCTAGGCATCGGGTAGTCGAGGTAAGTTTTTCCGGTCGTGTGATGTAGCACACGATTAGGTGGTTAGTTTATTTAAGTATTTATTTAATTAATTAGTTTATTATGAGGTTAGTTTAGAGGTTTATTAATTATGCTTAGTATTAATTATTAAGTTAATTATGCTTAGTATAGTTAATTGGATCCTCGGTTATACGTTAAGTCGTATGATCGGGTTATCGTTGTTATTAAATTAGGGTTGGAATCCGGAAGCTTTTGGTCTTAGATTCTAGCCGGAGCCTATGCTATAAAGTAATTGGTCTTGCTTCGCCGGAATTAATGTTCACGCCTCTGTCTCAGGTCATCAGCAGATTAGGAGCCTCCCCAACGGTGATGTTTTGTTCTAAGGTTCTCTTGTTTTGTACATGTTTCTGCATTGTAAGTGACCATTGCATTGCTGTCAAAAAAAAAAAAAAAAATGTGACCATTGCCTAGGCCCAATCTTTTGGGAGGTCCATATTAATGGATATTAGTAGTTTTAAAAAAATAATAATAATAATAATTAAATTACTCGACAGTTAAAAAAAACTTTATATTAATTTTATGTAAAAACAAACTCCATGAATTTTAAACAATCATCATGTTATGAATCTCGTGTATTCTCTTGGTTAATGAATGAGGTTACAACTTATATATACACAGTAAGGGAGACAAATCTCAATTGGACTAGGAAACCCTAAAGCCCAAAGCCCACTAAGACTAACATAAACCGTTATTGGGCGAGTCTTCTAAAAGCTAGACATGGACCTTCTAGAACATGGACATGGGCCTTCTAGAACATGGACATGGGCCACGGTTATGGAGTCCATCCGTTATGTGGTTTACAACACTCCCCCTTGGATGACATAACCGTGTAGATACCAAAGGATCTTTGTAATGCGCTTGGGGATGCTGCCTCATTAAAACCTTACCAGGAAAACCCATTGGAACAAAACAACGGTGAAGGAAAAAGAGTACAGCACGCATTACTCCCCCTGTTTTGGTCATATCCCTACAAGTCCTTAAGTCTCCGCATTCCAATTTGATGCGTGAGCTTCCTTAATGTTGTTGTCGGTAGTGCTTTAGTGAAGAGATCGACTGAGTTGTTGCTTGAACGAACTTGCACCACTTGAACTTCACCATCCTTTTGTAGTTGTCCTTGAGCTGAGCGATACATGGCTACGTTGTCTTCACATATGATGGTCTTTGATGTTGTAGTAGCTGCGCCTTGAAGAAGGCTGCCTACGTACCCTTGGAAGGGATCAAGCCACACGTAGTTCCTATTTATTGACCATGCCATAATCTGATCTTACCTGCATCAGCAAAACAAACTAAACCAAAGCAAACTAGACATTCTTTGGTTAGATCAGTATAGAATAAAACCCAAATAAACAAAGTAGGAAGAATAAACTTTAAAATTTAACCAAACCTTCCTTCAAACCTTTCTAGTGTCTCTGAGTTGATCATGAACTAAATTTAGACAAAGGAGGTTCACGGCAAAACATATGTCTGGTCTAGTGTGGCTAGTCAAGTACATTAACGCTCCTATGGCACTGAGGTATGGCAGTTCAGGACCGAAAACTTCTTCATCGTCCTTCTTTGGACCAAATGGATCACTATCCAATCCAAGGCTTCTCACCACCATTGGGCCTGGTCAATGGGCGGGCCTGGTCCTTATTAAATATCCTTGAGTACTTTTCAGTATATGCCTTTTGATGCACAAGGATTCCATTATTCATGTACTCAGGTTGTAATCTCTAACAGAACTTAATTATTGCCTAGGTCTTTCATTTAGATATACTCAACTGTTTGGTCGATTACCCAGAGGTTTAAATTATTCATATACACTGCTATGATTACAAATCCTTTGTTTGCAAACCTTTTTATGAAAATACATGGACTAATGGGATCATTTATAACATTCCATACGCCCATTTGGTCTAAGTCCATGAAAGGATTTGTCTAGCCTTATGCAGTGATATTCTCGAGAATCTTTCTTATCTTTGAGCTCAATACCCTCTGGTAATCTCATATATATTATCCAGTGGACTTATATAAATATGCAGGCATTACATCCATTAGCCGCAAATCAAGTCTTTCTCTTTTATATAGCCAGACTTAGCAAAATTTAAATGTCTTAGCATCCACCACAGGGGAGTATGTTTCTTCATAATCTATCCCCGGTCTTTGTGAGAATCCTTGTGCTATAACCTGTGCCTTATATCTCACGATTTCATTATTCTCATTTCTCTTCTTCACAAAGACCCATTTGTGTCCTACTGGTTTTTACATCGAATGGTGTCCTTAAGGTCGGACCAAACTCATTCCTTTTCTTAATGATTCTTAGCTCCACGTTTTATGGTCTTGTACCATTTAATCAATCAAGTCTTTGAGTGCACTCTAGTATAGACGTGGGCTCCTGATCCTCATTTATATTCATAAATTCAAGTGCTACCTTGCATGCAAAATCATCTTATGTCGACATTTCTTATATGTTCCATTATGTTCCAGACATGATATAATCGATTTGAGATTTATTATGGTCAGGACCTTTAATACTTTGCAGCTTGGCGTCCCAAGCTACATTATATGGTACATGTACCTTAGAGCCGGCCGGCCTTATCTCCATGTCTGGGATGGTTTCCTTAGTAACCTCGGATTCCTATTGCACCTTTATTTAATTTCCGAGGGTTTTTATCATTGGAACTTATTGGTCTACCACGTTTCTTACGTTGTCTAGACTCTGTAGCAACTTGATTGTGTTCCTTTTGAACATCAATACGTACTGGTGCATTACAAGCTGGTATGTACGCTTTTGTAACTCTCTTTGGGTCATCAAAGGAATCTGGCAATTCATTAGCTAGCTTTTGCAAATTTATTATCTTACGGACCTCTGAATCACACATCAGAGTCCGAGGATCTTTCCAATTTAAGGATGTTTGATTCCATGATATTTCTTTGACCAGCTTGTTTTGTCTCTCCACCTAAAGTAGGAAATTCGGATTCATTAAAATGACAATCCGCGTATCTAGCCTTAAATAGATCACCCGTAGTTGGCTCTAGATACTTAATAATGGTGGGAGAATCAAATCCAACATATATTCCCATCCTCCTTTGAGGTCCCATCTTTGTTCTATGTGGTGGAGCAATCGGTACATATACGGCACACCCGAAAGTCTTTAGATGGGATATGTCTGGCTCATGACCCATGAGTAATTGGGATGGTGAATATTTATGTTCACTAGATGGCCTTATGCGTATAAGCTCTGATGCATGTAAAACAGCATGTTCCCAAGCGGCTACTGGAAGCTTCAACCTCATGAGTAATGGTCGAGCTATCAATTGAATTTGTTTAATGAAGGATTCCGCTAATCCATTATGTGTATGTACATGTGCCACGGGATGTTCCACACTTACCTCCATGGACATGCAGTAGTCATTAAACGCTTGGGACATGAATTCACCGGCATTATCTAGACGTATAGTCTTAAGCGGAAAATCTGGAAAGTGGGCTCTCAGTCTTATGATTTGGGCCATGCGGTATTTAAGACCGAATCATGCAATCGATTTTAGACTAGTCCATGCGGTATTTAAGACCAAACCATGCGACTATCTTGTCTATGCATCAATGAGGACCATGAAATATCTAAATGTCCCACATGGTGGGTGTATTGGTCCACATATATCCCCTTGTATCCTTTCCAGAAAGTTTAAGGTCTCTTTATTTATCTTAGCCGGTGATGGCCTTATAATGAGTTTCCCTTGTGAACATGCTTCACACGTGAGATTCTTAGGGATAACTCTTTTCTCTTTTAGGGTGTGCCCCTTTGAATTAGTTATTAGTTTACGCATCATACTATGACCCGGATGGCCAAGCCGGTCATGCCATAAAGTGAATTTCTCGATGAACTCTCTGTTCATTGCCATATTAGCTTCGATCATATCGATTTTAGCATAGTAGAGACTAGTGGATAATGCGGGTATAGTCTCTAGGACTTTCTTATGTCCTTTGGTGATCTCAATTATATTTAGGAATTCTTTGTTCCCTTCACCTTTTGTTTCAATATGGAAACCATTCAATCTTATTTCTTTGAAACTCAATAAGCTCCTCTTTGAGCTGGGTGAATATAAGGCATCGCTTAGTTCAAGATGCGTGCCATTTGGTAATAGAATATGGGTTTGGCCGTAGCCCTCAATAAGATTTGCTATACCCGCTATAGTGCTAATATTGGCATTTTTTCATTATGAGATTTAGGAAAATATCTCTTATCTTTTGTGTGGCTCCACTATCCACCACAAATATGTTCTTGTCCTCGGCCATTTCTTATATGGACAAGAATCATGTTTTAAACATAAAATAATATAAAATAAATTCAAGGAAATAACAATCAATGAAAACATAAAATGCAAAGAAAACATAGAGGTTTTGATGTCGAACTCAGATTTATCAACTTGATTCTTTTAGGCAATCAGAAGTCTCATACTCTATTAGATCATCTTGATCATGTTCACCATCTTTATATACCAAATGGGCTTTAGGATTCTTCCTTTTCACACTCTCTTGATAGAGGTCACAACGATGTTTGGAAGTCCTACATATCTTAGCCCAATGGTTCTCCATTCCACATCTATGGCATACTCATTTGGTCGAGTGTTGTGGTTTGGAAATACCACATCGTCCTCGCCCTCGACCACGGCCGGAATTGGGTCTACATCCACGGTTATAGTGGTCCACGGCCGGATGAGTATAGTGGCCACAACCACGTCCTTTCCATCCACTACGGCTACGGCCGTGTGGTCTATTACTTTAGACGTGGTTAGATTCTTTGGATTCTTTCTTATCCTCTGCGGCCTTATTGGCATTAGGTAATGGGGTTAATCTATGAGGTCGTAATTCACTGTTTTTATCAGTAAGTCATTATTTTGCTCATCAAGCAATAGACTCATCCACGGACTTATAGTCCTGGATTATGAGACTCTCAATAAGATGGTGGCTAATATTGCCTTGTATCTATCTTTCTCTCTTGGCATTATTGCCTTATTAGATACATTCACCAAGTCCTTTTGACTTTTAGGATAATCTTAGTATCCATTGCCCATTTTAAATAATTATCTCCTAAGAGATTTAGGGCAGTAAAATACAAGTTGTAATTCAACATCTACAAGGAAAAGTTTTGAGTCAAAATCATGTAATCGTTAGTGTCATGCAGTATTTGAGACCGAACCATGAATCGATTTACTTAGGGATTTGACTTTCCTCTTTTGCTTAGGATTAGATTTTCTCTTTTGCTTAGGATTAGATTTCCTCTTTTAATTAGGATTAACTTTTCCTTTTCCTTTTAGGATTTACTTTCCTCTTTACTCTAGGATTAATTTTCCTATTTCACTTATGATTTTAGATTTTTAAGATTTCCTATTTTATTTAGGATTTGGAAATTTTCTATTTCTTAAGGTTTTCCTATCTTGAATAGGATTTATGAATTTCCTAATTTAATTAGGATTTAGAGTATTTTAGAATTTCCTATTTACAATAGGATTTAGGATTTTATTTAGGTTTTCCTGCTTTCTTTAGGATTTAATTTTTCCTATTTTAATTAGGATTTCAGGGTTTTAAGATTTCCTATTTTAATTAGGATTTCAGGGTTTTAAGATTTCCTATTTTAATTAGGATTTTAGGGTTTTAAGATTTCCTATTTTAATTAGGATTTTAGGGTTTTTAGGATTTTCCTATTTACAATAGGAAACTTCATTTTCTAGGTTTTTAGGGTTTAGGGATTCATGCGGTTTTAGGGATTTGGATTTCTAACAATTTGAGCATGAAGCAATCATAGAAACAAACAAACTAAACAACCTAACAACATTAACCAATCGATTTATATTTTAGGGTTTAGGTTTCGGATTTGATCCGATTTAGGGTTTTAGGTTTTAGACTTATAAAGTTTCGGCCATTAGCTTAGGTATTTTCGATTTGCGATTTTAGGTTTTGGCAATAAAACTTCTCTAGCAACTTAGGCGAGTTTAGCTTAAGTAATAATCAACTTTTCTAGTAACCTAAACGAGTCAAACAATCGGATCTCACAAGCAATAGCAATCGCTTAGAAAATCAAGGTTCGTTTTAGGTCTTAGCCGTTTGTTAGATCCAAATTCGAGTTGGGTTCTTTAGCTTTAGGGTTTGTTGTTTTACCTTTCACCTTTGGGGTTGTATGGACTAGAACCGGGAGCTAAAGACCTCGGTAACTCACGCTGCTGCAACGAACCGCAAACAGTACCATGATGAACAGTGTCACGATGAACATTGCCGCGATGAACAGTCTCGCGATGAACAGTGTCGCGATGAACAGTACCGCAATGAACAGTGTCGGTGTGAACAGTATTTTGCGATTTTTAGGGTTAGGGTTGTTAAGAGCAAATTCGTGCTGATAACGTGTTATGAATCTCGTGTATTCTCTTGATTAATGAATGAGGTTACAACTTATATATACACAATAAGGGAGACAAATCCCAATTGGACTAGGAAACCCTAAAACCCAAAGCCCACTAAGACTAACATAAACCGTCATTGGGCGAATATTCTAAAAGCTAGACATGAATCTTCTAGAACATGGACATAGGCCTTCTAGAACATGGACATGGGCCACGGTTATGGAGTCCATCCGTTATGTGGTTTACAACACATCACCTTTTTTTTTATTATTAATTTCGGAAATTCATCTCATTTCATAAATATGTAATATTATTTCCAGATACGAAAACAACAAGGTTTTGAATTTGTTGTATGTTAAGAGACCGATTCAAATGACAAATAAAGAACAACCACACTATCAACGATCCAATGTATGCCTCAGACCAATAATTCATCTTCCGGAAAACACGATGTCATGACTCAGATTGACTAAAGGTGTATGCACGCTTCAAACAAGACAAGTCCAAAGTAATTTACCCATTCCTCTTTCTATGTCCTTGTTACGCGTTTAGAGAACCGGCAACAATCAATCAACCAGCTTTTGTTTGCTAGCGAAAATGCTAAAAGCTCACTTGAAAATGTCGTCTGTTGCGTTCCATCAAATGAGGTTTTTGTTTTTAACATCGCAGCTTGGAAGATTGTGGGAAAGATGAAGTATCAGATTCAGTTGACTGAATTTAAATGGAGAACCCCATTCACTGCCGAAAGCTCAGGCTTAGATGCAGAATGCGATCTTTAACTCTCACACCTTCTGCGACGTCTTGATTTGGTTCCATTGTAACAAAACTTGTACCCGGACTCACTACTAAAACATCCGTTTTATGTTTCTTTAACTAGATGACAATCAGAGTCGTATCGAGATTTCGGATTATTGTCTGACTCTTCTTCTTCTGACCAAACCGGATAAATTGTCTTGATATTGTTCTTCCCCGAATCAGTATCAACAGATTTCTGATATAGTCCCCGACTTCTATCCAGAAACCCTTCATTCATCATGTTTGCGAATTTTTCCCTGATTTCAACGAGAGGGTGCTTTTCAATGAGATGTCGCCTATCATATGCTTCTCTAAGGATCACTGTCTGCGTATCACATTTCATAGAAATGTAGAAAATACCCGGGTGACGCTCAAATACTTTGGTGAACTTCTGCGGAAGTGCAAACGGTTTACGAAGATTGCTAACGTTTTTCCTCTCTGTCTTTTTCCCAATTGTTAGATGAAGAAGTTCGTGAAACACTCCGACATTTCTCTTCTCTGACAAATCAGTTCTTGGATCCAAATGAGATGCATCGACATAAGGTGAGGTATAAGGGAGTCTCTGCCATTCTTGGAGCCACTCCATGCTCTTCCTTTTCAATCCAAACCCCCTCGTAAATTTAACCGGAAAGGCTATATGATCATTATTTCCAACGTCCTCTTTTATCTGCAGTTGGGAAACAGCAAGGTGTTCATCCCAATATATCAATTTCAAACCATCAAGATCACTAGACAACTTCACCAAACAGAACAAATCCGGGTGCTTAGGAATCAATGAATCTCTATAATCATACGGCAAACCCAAATCCCATCTGAGATGATCAATGGAATGTAGCGAAAGTGTTCTTTCACACGTAAGCATAAGAAGTTTACACAACCTCACAATAACATCCTTTTCGTTAACCCGTAAAACATCAGCTTCTTCACAATAAAGATCAATCGCCTCACACGTTAAACCAAAGCAAGGAACACTAGTACCTGCATTATCCCAATAACAATGCTCCACAAAAATGTTGGGATATCTCCGAATAAACGCCGAAAGCTTAAGATCTTGAGGCAAACCGAGCTGACCGCGGTGAGGCAAAAGCTTAAAGATAGGTAGTTTCAAATCAGGAGAAGCCGAAATAACTGAAACGAGATTACAAACTGCTTTAAGATGCTTTTCACGAACCACAACAGCATCAAGTTCTTTATCTTTAACCCATTTCAACTTAACGTTAACTAAACCACATCTCTGCTGATATAAAAAATCAAACCTTTCTCTGCATTTACACAAACTAGTAGACAAATTAACTCTTCCCTGTAGCAACCACCGCATTATAGCGAAACCCTAATGCCAATAACCTGCGTACAATAGCTTAGCTTAAAGTTTCGAAATTTACAGCTAAATTGCTCAAAGTTTTCATCTTTTATGTTAAAATTGAAATTGTAGGACGATGAACACTGGAAAAATTAGATGGTTGAGGAGGAACATGTCAATCTAAATCATAAAAATTACCAGAAATCACGAAGGTGACTGTTAATTACAGTTTTCTAGTCATTTCTTGGTCAGACGAACACAATCGTGCTCCTCAACGACGGCGAAGTTACAGAGACGACGGCAACTTTAGTTCTGATGGATTTTTTAGAGTAATAATGGGTCGAGTCGAGTCGGGTCGGGTCAGATCGATTGGGCGAGTTATAAGGAAAGTGACTGTTATGTACAATTTACCGGTCAATCGTGCGCAACGACGGCGAGTTACAGAGACGATGTCAACAATAGTTCTGTTTTGTATTTCATTGGGCCGATGAGCCCATTTAGGGGTTATCACTGGATGGGCCGGGTCGGGTTGGTTGATTTGGGTCGGATATGATGGGTGGGTTGAGTAAGAAAAGGTCAAACCCGGTATTGTGTGGCGAACAACAGAAATTGCTTTCTTCTACACAGTTCTGCAGCAACAAAACAGGGTTTTTGCTAGGGTTTTAACTTTGGCTGCTCTGTCTCAATCTCTGGAGACTTAAACCCACTTACTAAATCTCCATTGAATTTGGGTAGAAGCTTAAAGATCGAAGCTTGAAAAAGCCTCGAGTAAAAATGGTCCCTTCCAATGGCGCAAAGGTTCTTCGCTTGTTGACTCGTCGATGTCTCTCTTCATCGCTTCTTCAAGATTTAGGCAATCAGGTTCATACTCCTCTTCTTTTTTTTCTCTATATCTCTCTCAATTGATTTCAAATTGGTTAACTTTTTCCTAATTTGCAGAAACTGAGAGGAGTATGTATTGGGGGTTATAGGAGATTGAATACAGGTGTTGGCAATCATGCCAAGGTTCTTGGAGATTACGCTTCAAAATCTGGTAATTTGGTTTATAAGAAAATGTAGTTTTTATGAATTGTTTGTGTGTGTGTGATTGAGTTTTTTTGAGGGTTTTAACATTGTGATCTTGTAATGTAGGACATGATCGGAAATGGATCAACTTTGGAGCTTTTAATACTAATTTTGGTTCAACTAGGTCATTTCATGGAACAGGTATGATTTGAGGTTTTATAAATTCTCACAGTTGTTGGATTGATTTTATAATTGAATCGAGTTTTTTGCGGTTTTTGAATACTAGGTTCTTCCTTTATGTCTGCTAAGGACTACTATAGTATTCTTGGAGTGAGTAAGAATGCACCAGAAGGTGAAATCAAGAAGGCTTATTATGGGGTATGGACGATTTGGTTGTGATCGAATATGTTCATTTGATAGAGCTTCTGGTTTCTCATTGATTGATGCTATTTTTTGTTTCTGTTGTACAGCTTGCTAAGAAACTCCATCCTGATATGAATAAAGATGACCCAGAAGCTGAGAAGAAGTTCCAGGAGGTCTCAAAAGCATATGAAGTGAGTTTTGACTTTTTAGATGAAATGATTTGGTTTGATCTGTTGGAATCTTATACTGAAGGGAATTGTGGTTTGGGATTTTTTTGGATCAGATTTTGAAAGATAAGGAGAAGCGTGACCTTTATGACCAGGTAAATAGCCCCATAATATTTCCTTGGATTCCGTTATAGCAAGCTGGCATGGCTCCCTCGGTTAAGTATTTGAGATGTGATGTAAGTTTGTTGTTATGCCTGCAGGTTGGACATGAAGCATTTGAGCAAAATGCTAGTGGTGGGTTTCCAAATGATCAAGGCTTCGGTGGTGGTGGTGGTGGGTTTAACCCATTTGATATCTTTGGGAGCTTCAATGGCGATGTAATACTTTTCTTTCTTGGTTTTGATCTAATATCTTCCACTCAAAAGAATGTTGTTTACTAATTTGATAGCCATGTCATATTTCCTTTTAATGGAAGTGGCTTATTAATCAAAATCCTTGGTTCACACGCTAATTCTTTTGGAAATCAGATTTTCAACATGTACCGGCAAGATATTGGAGGTCAAGATGTCAAGGTATTGCGATCTGCTTATTTTCCTAGAGATAATTTTGGTGCTCTCAGATTAATAGGTTTCTCTTTTCTTTCCTTTTTTACTGTTGTAAGGTTATGCTTGATCTTTCTTTCATGGAAGCTGTTCAAGGATGCTCCAAAACTGTGACTTTTCAAACCGAGGTGGCTTGTAATACTTGTGGTATGTATATATTTCTATGATCAAAGTGCTTCATATGTTGTTATTATCTCAGTCTCAAGTTACTTATTGTTGTTTTCTTTCTTACTTTCACATTCAGGTGGACATGGTGTTCCTCCTGGTACCAAACGAGAGAAATGCAAAGCCTGTAATGGCTCTGGGATGGTCAGTCTCCTGTGACAAAACTCTAGTTTGAACACTGTATTTATAAATTCCGTTTTTTATTGTGGTTTTAAAGTGCTCCAGTTACGTTTTTCAGACATCAATGAGAAGGGGTATGTTAAGCATCCAAACGACTTGCCAGAAGTGTGGTGGAGCTGGTCAAACGTTCTCAGTATGTCATATATTTAATAATTTCACTTTTTATAACTTGCATAGGTGTTTTATCTGTGTATGTGTGTCTACATATACGCAAAGACAGACACCAGTTCTGTCGAATTTATCCCAAATGTTTGGTCTTTTAGGTTTCTATTACTAGTATATTTCTGATCAATTTTCTTGTGTTGATATTACTAGAGTATTTGCAAATCCTGTAGAGGGGCTAGAGTTGTTCGAGGACAGAAGTCAGTGAAAGTCAATATCGATCCAGGTAAATTTCTTTTTGCATATCTATAGGTAAATTTTTTTTGATGTTGTTTTCATCACTTTTGAGATCTCACATTTGTTTCATCTCTCAGGGGTTGACAATAGTGATATATTAAAGGTGGCAAGGGTGGGTGGGGCTGATCCTGAAGGTGACCAGCCTGGAGATCTTTATGTTACTCTCAAGGTGACTTTACTGATGTCAACTTTCTAATGGACAGTCATAGGTAAAATCATTTAATTGCATTCTCAATAACTTGTCTGTATTCCTTTTTAGGTTCGTGAAGATCCTGTGTTCCGCAGAGAAGGATCAGATATTCATGTGGATGCGGTTCTCAGTGTTACCCAGGTGAAATGACATTTGTCTTGTCAATCCTGTATCTAAAAGTTCATATGTGTTTTTGCCTTCAGCATCTATTTTGGACTTCTGGTGCAGTATCCGTGAGTTCTAATATCATTATTGTATTGTTCATGATAACTGAGTATATTTGTCATCTTTTTTCAGGCTATTCTTGGAGGAACCATTCAAGTTCCAACACTCACCGGCGATGTTGTCGTGAAGGTTTCTGAAAACTTTTCTCATTTTCTTTTACATGCTTTACGATTAAAACTCTAGTTATGTCAATGGCCAGCGTGCTTGCCGGCTTAACGAACAATTTCTACAATAATAAATAACATTCGCTAGCCAATGAAGCATAAATGCTTATATTCTTTGATGAAAAAGACAATCAGATTTTTGCTTGCTAGCTAACTAATACTTAATTACAGTGTCGGGTTTTTTTCCCCACTTGGTGTAGTTAGGGCTGATATTTGGAACTTGTCCAGTAATCTAACTTGGAAACTCTTTTGTTACAGGTCCGTCCTGGAACCCAACCTGGTCACAAAGTAGTGCTAAGGAATAAAGGTGAGCTCATTTGTTTGTGTCGATAAGTTCAGTCGTAAAATAACTGAAAGATGAAAGAAACTTTTGAGTATGATCGTCTTGAATTGGGCTAATTACTGTCTCACTGGATATTAATAGCAATGCAACAAAACATGACGTGCTTTTGTTAACCATACAAACAGGTATTAGAGCAAGAAAGTCGACTAGATTTGGGGATCAATATGTGCATTTCAACGTCAGCATCCCTGCGTAAGTCTCATAAAACCCCATGTAAATGGAATCTAAAAATGATATATAATAGTAAGGCTCCACATCGTAATCTCTTATTATTATACTTGTGTATGTTCTTTGGCAGAAATATAACGCAGAGACAGCGTGAACTGCTTGAGGAATTTAGTAAAGCAGAACAAGGTGAATACGAGCAGCGAACAGCATCTGGATCTTCCCAGTGAAAACTCCAAATTCTGCTATAAGCATAAAATGCTGTTGTTGTGGCTGTATCAATGGATATATATCAATCAGACAATGATTGAGATTATATTGCGTAGGATTAGTGAGAGTATTGTCTGGGTTTTACTTTTAACTAATTCTACAATGCTAGAAAGATAAAAAGAAGGCAAAGCCTGTGCTGTGCTGTTATTGCCTTCTGAAAGTTATAGAACTTATGATACGGTTCATTTTTTTTACTATGGTCTATCCCTTTTCGCGCTTCTCAATTTCAATGTCTAATTTCCAACATTTTGTAGCTTACCTCTTTTCTAAGTGTTGCTCAGTTGTGATTCCAACGACAAGAAAGAGACTGCATAACAACAAGAGCGGTTCATATCTGCATTTGGTACAGTTTTATATTGGCTCTATTCGGTTTGTTTTAGGCTTTTAGCTGTTGTCAGTGATGGGCTAAATACGTTTTGGCTACATATTTCGTAATGAACAGATATAAATTGTGAAACTAGAAAGCTTTTGTGTTTCAAATTGTGGATTACATATGTCAAAAAAAAGTTTGGTTTACGCCAAAACCAGTATATATCATGCGAGTGGTCACTGGGAGTAGTTACTTATTTTAAACATGTCGCTCAAAAATAAGAGAATTGGGTGTAAAATAGAGGTTTTAACCCAAATTAATTTTCTTACAACTCATTTTTAAGTCCAAATATATTTACAATATATACAAATGTTAATAACATCCTATATATCGTGTAAAACATGTATGTAGTGTGTATACAAATGTGTTACATGTAGACAACGTTAATAACACTGGTTCAAATTTGATAACCACGTAATAAATGGTTTATTGCATTAAATACACGGCTTGCATTAAATACATAACATTCACTGTACTTTTGTTTAACTGTCATTGGTGAACAGTTTTTTTTTTTTTCGTCAAAACAGAAATTATATTAACTTATGAATGTCATTACAAATTTGTTGTGCAAGCCACAGTGGCTGGGAAACAGAATTAGCGTAAAAAGGAGAAGAAACACAACCAAACTTAGCTAAAACATGAGCAACCTGATTGCCCTCTCTCTTGACAAAATCAAACTTAATACATGAAAATTTTGAAGCCCAAAAACTAATATCCGCCAACAGATTACTAATGGAACTAATTCCCGGGGATCCATTCATTATTTTGATAAGGATTTCACTATCTCCTTCAAAGATTACGTTTTTGAAACCCCGGATCCACGTTTGTTGTAAGGTCGCCAATAATGCCTTTGTTTCCGCTTCAAGTGGTGAAGTCGCAGTGTCCAAAAACAGTGATCCCCAACTTAACGGGATACTTCGATGATTCCTAATAATCCAGCCACCTGTTGCCATTAGATCTTGACTATTGAATCCTGCATCGAAATTACATTTAACAAAGGGTTCAAGTGGTGCTATCCATACTCCGGTATCATGGTTAGAGAGGTTTGGAGCCGGCGTGGGCCTGCTCTGCTTCTTTGTAGCCTTTGTCCATTCCTTTGTATCTGCCTGTGCTTGTAGCACTATCTTTGACGCACCTTCTCTGTAATTATTAAAGACCAAGTTGTTCCTTGATTTCCATAGTCGCCAAAGTAACCACAATGGGAGAAACTTTTGAACAGTGGTGAGACGGTTATCCTGTGAAAGATTTAAAATGCTGGCAATGTTTTCCTCAATGTTCTCTGACATCATGTGTAGACCTGTTAGGGGTGAATTTGCTAATCTCCAAGCCATGATCGAACCAGAACAAGTAAAGAGCGCATGATTTATCGTTTCTTCCTCCCGAAGGCATCGTGGACACATGGAATCAAAGCTCATTCCTCTAGTCCTTAGACGTTCTCTTGTAGCTAATGCACGCGAAAGCACTCTCCAAAGAAAGTGTTTAATCTTCGGCATAATAGGTAGGTTCCAGATTTTATTTTTTAACTCCACTGAACCATGTGGTCTGTTCGTAGGATTCATGTCATCAAGAGGATCATGAATAAGATACCAATAACCAGAGCCAACTGTGTAATCTCCTGAAGAGTTGTAATTCCAAATTAGCTTATCCTTTTTAGGAAATTTTGAGAGGTAGGTGCATTGAATCAGATCATGGTCATTGTCTACAACAAATTCGCTAATCTTCGATGTGTTCCAGAATCGGTAAGAGCCCCTTTGTTGAATTAAAGTACTTAGGGTTTTCTCTTCACAATGTGGCTTTGTGTGTAAAGGCCTAGGTGGGTGGGAATCTACAAAATTATCTATACCAATACGAACGTCTTGCCCATCTCCTACAATGTATCTTGATCCCTTCTTTAACAGTGCAATACCCGACAATAATGACGACCAACCATAAGACTGTAATCGTTTTTCCTTGGCATCCAAAATTGATTCACCATTAAAATATCTAGCCTTCATCAGTCTTGCGAACAAAGAGTTTGGATGTTGAATAATTCTCCATGCTTGTTTTGCAAGCAACGCATCATTGAACTTTGCTAAATCACGGAAGCCTAACCCACCTCCTTTTTTTGAATATTGAAGTCTCTTCCAAGCCACCCGTGGAATACCTCGTCGGTTTGATGTTTTTTCCCACCAAAAATTCATGAGGAGAGAGTCTATCTCCAAGATAATACTTTGGGGTAGTTTAAAACAAGACATCGCATAGACTGGCATTGCGAGAGCAATAGACTTAATCATGATCTCCTTACCCGCTGGTGAAAGGAACTTTGCACTCCAATTTGAGGTTCGTTTTTTGACACGGTCAATAATGTATTCAAACATTTCTTTCTTTTTACGGCCAAATTGCTCTGGGAGTCCAAGATATTTTCCACCTCCGTCCTGATTAGGGATTCCAAAGATAGATTTTAAACGATTCTGCGTAGTCCCAAAAACTCTAGAGCCAAACGTAATCATAGACTTATGAGCATTGATTTTCTGACCGGAGTAATATTCATAGACATCAAAGACCTCTTTAAGAGCGTTACAGTTTTTGGCATTTGCTTGACAGAAAAATAGGCAATCATCCGCAAATTGTAGATGTGTAATTGCCGGAGCTCCATTACCAACTCGAACTCCCCGTAGTTTACCATCAGATGCTTTAGATTTAATGAGATGGCTGAGAATATCACCACAAAGAATAAATAGGTACGGGGACAGGGGGTCTCCTTGCCTTATACCACGTGTTGGTTTAATATTCCCATGTGGTGTTCCATTGATCAATACTGAAAATCGAACAGACCGAACCGCAGCCATCACCCATCCAATCCATTTATCACAAAAACCAAAGAGTCGCATTGTCGTTTCTAGGAAGTCCCATTCAACTCTATTGTACGCTTTGCTTACATCGGTTTTCACCGCCATATAGGTTTGAGAAACACGTTTTCGAACCTTCAGGGAGTGCATTATTTCATGTGTTATCATAACATTATCATTAATGATTCGGCCCGGTATGAAAGCAGCTTGAGCATCAGAAACAATCGAGTCTAAATGAGTTTTTAGACGTCCAACCAAGCATTTGGAGATAACTTTGTACAAGACATTACACAAAGCTATTGGTCTATAATCCGACAACGTTGATGGTTTATCTATCTTGGGAATCAAGCAGAGATTGGTATGATTAATGGTCGGTTTCATTGTTCATGTTTCAAAGAAATGTTTCACCTCCATCACCACATATTTTCCAGCAATGTGCCAACACCGTTTATAGAATCGAGCAGTTAATCCATCCGGTCCTGGCGCCTTATCATCCCCAATTTGGCAAATGGCTTCGTATATTTCATTGTCACTGAAATCCTTTGTTAGATCATTGTTAATTGGTTGAGTAAAAGTTGACTCAAAATTGCAAAGTCCATTGGCGAGACTTGAACCCCATTTGTTGTGTAAATAGAACTGAAGAAATCCTGGGCATGAGCTCCAATGTCATTGTCTCCCATGAAAACACATCCCTGTTCATCATTTATCGACGTTATTCTGTTTTGGGAAAACCTATTTTTCGTACAAGCATGGAAGTAGCTCGTGTTCCGGTCTCCTTCATGCATCCATGTGTTTCTACTTTTTTGTTTCCAATACCTTTCCTCATCACTATATGCTCTATTCAAATCCTGTTGGAGTTGAGGAATTTGTTGTCTGTCCATTCTCCTTGTGCTCTCCATAGCCCTGTTTAGTCTTGATTGGATCGTTCGAATTCTCATGTCAGCATTAAGATTAGACCGATGTTTCAGTTTTGCCATAGCTTGACGACATGACCTTATGCGTTCTATGATTATAATCCCCTGGGAGTTGTTCCTGAAGTTCCATCCTTCATTCACCACGTGTTTAAAATCTGGGATGTCCAAAAGTCTGTTATCAAAACGGAAGGGTCTGTATCGGGTGAGAACTGTATTATTAATATAAACGGCAACTGGCTTATGATCTGAGCCCGTGAACTCCAAAAAATCAGCTTCTGCATTTGGAAACGAAGCAGCCATAACAGAGTTGATAAAGACCATGTCAAGGCAACATTTAACTGTGTGTGTGTGTCTTTCTTCCACCCAAGAAAATCTGTCTCCTCTTGATCTTATGTCCATCAAATCACAGGTAGAAACCATGTTGCGGAAGTCTCTAAAAGTCCATTCTTCACGTAAGGGACCTCCTATTTTTTCTGTGTTTGATAAGATCTCATTGAATCACCGATAAGCATCCATTCATCACTTCTCTGTTCTGAAATTCTTTCGAGTGTTTCCCATAGATAATGACGTTCACTTTGAACCGGATGGCCATACACACAAGACAAGTAGATGCTCTTATTATTATAAGTTACATGAGTATCAATGAGCCTTCCATCCTGAGAAATCAAGGATAAGGACACATTGTTTTTCCACATAAGAGCTAAGCCACCACTCCTTCCATAGGGAGGCTGTGTTATTACATTAGAGTAGCCTAAATCACACGCTAATTTACATAATATTTCACACGAGTTCAGAGTTTCAACTAGAAATAGAATATCAAACTTATAAATACGACATAACTGAAATAAACGGGACCGCGTAGTAGTGGCTCCGATGCCTTGGCAATTCCATGAACCGATCCTCATATTGGATCCTCTGGGGGTACCGGGGCCCCCGCGCCTCCGTCTATTCCATCATGCCGGGAACAAGAGCCAGCAGACTCAGTTCGTCTCTCCTTCTTACAGAAATGACTCAGGACTTCCATTTCATCCGCAGCTTCCTCTCTCTGGTATCTCTCCTCAAACTGAACCCTCTTCCTCTTCATAAACACAAACTGGTTTTGGGCATTGTCAGAAAATGTCCCCAGATAATCATTGACCCCTGTCTTCCCAGTGTTGTATTGATTTATCTTGGCATGGAGGTAGCGGAGTCTCTCCGCAGTAAGCTCTGTGTCTTCAAATGCACTTGGCAAAGACGAGACATCGGTGCTTGTAGTCTGAGCACAACCAACCAGAGGAGCAGAAGGCTGGATACCTGGAATGAGAGTTGCAGGATCCACCGTTTGTAAAGTATCAGAATCAGACATGTCTTTGTCTTTGTTATCATCATGATGGTCATCCTTGTCATCATCATCATCATTGTCTTCCACTGGCTCTTCATCATCAAAGAACAGAGCACATTCCTTAGCATCATGTTTCAGCGATCCACACTTAGAACATAAGTTCCTCAATCGCTCAAAACGATATTTGATCAAAGTGTTCTCATCAGGCGCAAACTGGAAGTTTCTCTGGAAACGCAGAAGATCATCCATGTTCCACTTAATCTGAACCCTCACAAAACCAGGGTGATTCACATTCTCATCAAAATCCACTTCCGCCACATTCCCTAATCTATTTCCAACATACCTGGCCATGGCGTTGGTGAGGTAAAGCAACGGAATCCCTTGAATTTGAACCCCAAAAGGGATTATCTTCATGTCCGCCTCAGTGATATTTGGGTACCACCGATGTATCGAGAGCATCCAATCGTTAAATGACCACGGGCCACGGCGAAGGACCAAATTCATCTCTTCTTCAGACTTGAACTTGAATTGAACCCTTCCCCTGTCCAGAATCCGACCAACACACGACTCTGGTAACCCCCAAACTCTTGGCATCTGTCCTATCAAAGCCCGGAGGTTCTGTTTCCGGGGATTCACCGTCGTGACCACAACCGAAAAACGATTCACATGCGCAGCCTGGTAACAGAATTCAGGCGGCATAGCCACCGGTTCATCATCAATTCCAAGGCTGAGATCCTGAACGGATTTGCGAAGTTTATCACTCATTGTTAACAGAAAAAGGGTTTGGGGATAGAGAATTTTGGATGGAGAATCAAAGAGAAAAGGATCAACGGTTTTATAAGGGGGTTTCCATGGCGGTTTATGAAGGTAGTTACCCTCCGAGATCAAAGGAACAAATAAACTGCCATGGATAATATCAGGCAGAGAGTAACCGCCACCAAAATTCCGTGAAGAAAACCGGATTTTGACGGTCGGAAAATCACTCCGGCGTGGAGAATTGTAACGGTGTGAAGGGAGGCGAGAATCGCCAAAAGAATCGCCCTCAGAGAGAAACGACATTGAAAATTTTTCTTATTAAACCTTTAAACCTTGTAATGTCCTTCATTGGTGAACATTTATTTGGGTTTCTATCAACATAAAATCTGTTTGTCTCTCCCTTAATTATTTATTCCAATTGTACCTCTGCGCCAACCGTCTCCTCAAAAATTCAGCGATTTATAATATTGAGTTGCAGATCGCTGCGATTGATTTTTGCAACAAACAACATTTAATCGTAGTTATTGGTTGCATTCGCTAGTGACAAACAAATGAACATGGCACATTATTTTGTGTAAACAACACTTTCTAGGAAATTTAAGAGTTGTACACGTCTGGTCTTTGTAATACCGTGGTGGATCTGCAACGTTAAGCTAAAACAAGGAACGCTAAATACTGATTATCATGCTTGTTGTTTGTTGATTCCTTCCTTCTTGGCTTATCAGCCAAAATATTCATTGTCACTATTTAGTTTTCTTTTCTTAAATAAAATTATTATGTTCGAGTAAAAATGCCGGATTAGTTTCCAGGGATTTTCGTCCCCGCCAGTTTAGTTTCTGGAGAATTTTACCATAAACATTTCGGGGGTTTTTAGATTATAGATTTTGGGTTTTAGATTTTAATTTTTGGATTTTGTATAAAAGAAAAAGTAAATAAACAGAAAACAAAAAAAAAATTGAATTTACGCTTACATCACACACCCTAAAAAATCATAAAAATAGGTTTTTGGATGTTGAGAAAAATTGGCAAAAATCGCTTAAAATCTAGATTCTCTATTTTTTATGTAATATATTTTCAATATAATCTTGAATGGGTAATATATTGATTTTTGCAAAATCAAAAGTAAAAACCATTTCAGAATCTGCAAACAATGAAGGCCACTCTCACCGCCTTTTGTAATGTTAATTTAATTAAAAAAAATTTACGACAAAAGAAGAGGATGCAAACTAAATTTTAAAAATCCGACCAAAAAAATTAAAAATAAGAGAAAATTAGCATTGGTACCACATTTGGCCCAAAAGTTAGCACCAATACCACATTCGAGGCCCAATTATCATTCATACCACATTGTACTTGTTTTTTTTTTTTTTGGGGGCAAAACCACATTGTACTTGTAAAATGACCATTTTACCCTCCAACTGGTGAGACAAAGAACTGCGGTTGATGTGACCCTCCGAAATTTCTGCCGTCCTTTGTCTCTCTCCTGACGCATTGGTAACCGTTTTCGTACCTCTGGCTGGTAAAACAAAGTTGTCCCCGAGTAAATCCAGATCTTCGTCTTCGGCTCTCTGGCGGAATAAAATAATGATCAAGTTGTCCCCGAGTAAATTCAGATCTCTGGCTAGTAAAACCACATCATATGTTCTCTTTATATAATCCTTTTTAAATTCAACACTATGTTAAATTCGGGGACACCTAGATATTATGGTTGTCCATCGTCATATGGTATAGTTTTATTCGCAAGAGATCTGGACTTATTCTTGGGGGACATCATTCACTCTATTTCATAATTATTGTCCATGGTAAATGTAAACTGCATTTAATGCAATGTTTTGTCCTTCTCTGACATAAAGCTGTCCTTCTGACACAAAGGTGTCTGGCGTCTACTGTAGCTCCTTCCTCTGACACATTCCTAACGCATGCAGAAGGGTAAAATCGTCCAAGCTCTACCACACTACCACACACAAGTGGTACAAGTGCTAAATTGATTTACATTGTGGTACATTTGCTAGAGATTTTGAAAATTGTGGTACATTTGCCAAAAATCCCTAAAAATAAATTTTAAAAAAATAAAAAAAAAATAAAACGATTTATTTCAATACTACTTTCTTTGTTGTTGTATTTAGCAAAGGAAAATCTTTATAAAAAAAAAAGGTAGATGAGGAATTCTTAACTATTGGTGGTATTCGTTAGGCATGTGATTGCGACTGCGACTGAAAGTTGTTCGTTTGACAATCGTGGAATATTGCGATTAGTCGCGCGATCAGTCGCAGCGACTTGCGACTGAAATTTTTGATCGCAGGAAAAATTAGTTATGCGATATTTTAAATGCAATTAGCCGCACTAACCAGTCGCGCGATTGCTAAACGAACAACATCCCTCGATTTTAAAATCACAGTCGCAATCAATTTGGAAAAAATCAAATTTGGATTTTGTTTCATGGTAGAGTAAATTGTTTAATTGATTTCTGTGTTGAGTTAAAAACAAATAATAGAACGATTTCAAAATTACTTTCTAAAACTAACAAATTTTTTCTTCACCAATTTTCTCTTAAAGATACAATGAATAATGGAGTGGCGTCTACATGCATCAAATCCACTCCATCTCAATCTCCCGCCATACGCACTACAACAACAACACACAACTACAGAACTAGTGACTACTACTTTTGTCTCTTCCTCTCTTTTGTCGGTAATGGAATTACCCGTCGTAGATCTGTCTCGTTACCTCGAATCCTCCGGTGATGAATTAGGATCCGATCTTCTCGATTCGTGCCGAGAAGTGAGTCGGATCCTAAAAGAAACCGGAGCTCTTCTTGTCAAAGATCCTCGATGTACCGCTCAAGACAACGATCGATTCATCGATATGATGGAGACTTATTTCCAAAAACCCGATGATTTCAAACGATTGCAACAAAGACCTAATCTTCACTATCAGGTTTCTCAACATTCTCTTGCGATCTCTATCTTCAAAATCGATTCTTCGTTTTAACCTTTCATAATCAATTTTGCCCTTTGTCGATTTATGATTCAATTTAATCGAATTTCGTGTTTTGTTTTCGAATTCGTTACATTTACAGTAATTTTTAGTTAATAGAATCTGAATTAAGTCAAATTAGGGCATGATTAGGGCACAAATCTTAGTGTTTTTGTAAATTACTATTGCTTGATGTGGTTGTGTTGCTTGAGAAATTCCAATCTTGTCAAGACTACACCAATTTTTATTGCTATGTGGATTTTAAGCGAGTATAGTGTGGATTTTTAATAGGTTGGTGCGACGCCGGAGGGAGTGGAAGTTCCGAGAAGTTTGGTTGATGAAGAGATGCAAGAAAAGTTCAAGACAATGCCTGATGAATACAAACCACATATTCCTAAAGGACCAGATCATAAGTGGAGATATATGTGGAGAGTTGGTCCTAGGCCATCTAACATACGGTTTAAGGTTTGATCTTCGGATACATTTAGTAGATTTGGTATTTGATATGTTTCTTTGTAGTTAATTTATGAGTGACATGGTTTTAGGAGCTTAATTCTGAGCCTGTTATACCGGAAGGTTTTCCAGAGTGGAAAGAAGTAATGGACTCATGGGGTTACAAGATGATATCCGCGGTGGAGGTGAGGCTTTGCTGAGGAGTTTGGTGTCTGATGCTTGTTTAGTTATAACTATGATGAGTTGATGACGATTTTTGTTTTTAAATTGTTTAGGTTGTTGCTGAAATGGCAGCAATCGGTTTTGGTTTGCCTAAGGATGCATTTACATCACTCATGAAGCAGGTAAGTTCTTAGCTGTTCTAATGTTGTTCAGAACAGTCCTGCATTTAGCTTAAGTTTTGGATGAATGGTTAAGTGGAAACCGGAGTCATTGCATGGATTGTGATTTCTTTCACTTCAAGAGTGTCGTTCTTGTGAATCTTAGGGTCCTCATCTTCTTGCTCCAACGGGAAGTGATCTTAACTGTTACAACGAGGAGGGGACGATATTTGCAGGATATCACTATGACCTCAATTTTTTAACGATTCATGGAAGAAGTAGATTCCCTGGTTTATATATTTGGTTAAGGAATGGGGAGAAGGTTGCGGTTAAAGTTCCTGTAGGCTGTCTCTTGATTCAAACTGGAAAGCAGGTACGGAGATGTTACTGCATTTTTGTTTACTTGAAGCATTCATGAACAGCCAAATATCTCGAATTATTTAACTGAAGAGAAACTGTGCTAACAACTTCTTTGAGGTTTTACTATATTTGCTAAAATGTTGGTGTTCATGTATCCAGATAGAATGGTTGACTGCTGGAGAATGCATTGCTGGAATGCATGAAGTGGTTGTCACGAGCAAGACTAAAGATGCAATCAAATTAGCAAAAGAACAAAACCGAAGCCTATGGAGGGTTTCCTCTACTGTGAGTCTTAACCAATTTCCTTATAAGTTTCCCAACAAATGCAACCCTTTTGGCTTATATGAAAGATTTGTTTTTGCATGTCTTGCAGTTGTTTGCCCACATTGCCTCTGATGCTGAGCTGAAACCTTTGGGACATTTCGCGGAATCATCACTGGCGAGTAACTATCCGGCGATACCCGCAGGAGAGTATGTTGAACAAGAGCTCTCTGTCATCAATCTAAAAGGAAAGAAGGGATTTTCATAGTTTCAGTGTTCAGCCATGAACCAGTTGCATTTATGGGTTGACAAATATAAATCTCTGCTTTTGTTGAAGCATTTGATGTTGATAACTCAGAATTTGGCTGAATTTAAATCTTGTATTTGTTTCATTTGAAACGGTGAAAACTTTTTATTGGTCAACTACAAATAAAAATTTAACGCATTAGTTATGCCGCTCCCTTGTATTCAAATGGCGGCCAAATGCAACATATGGAGTGCAGGGATGTCTGGTACAGGTTAGAAACTTTCGCGGTAGGCCACCTCCGAAAAGTAGAGCTATACTCAACATTAACATGTGTCTGGACCTAAGCCCCTGCATTGCATGGTTACATTCATTTGCAAGATTTCCATGTGCAGATCTACTTGATAAGATCAGCCTGCGACTGTCTTAACCTAATACTCTGCATTTTTTATTCGGAGCACACCAAGTGATATCAGCCTCTCGCAGTTGTTCATTTATTATACCTGGAACTTTGCGTAGTTGTCAAGAAAAATGAGTGTACCTGTTACGGCCCAAATACTCTTATTTAGTGTAATGTTATTATTAGTCTTAACCCTAATTCGTTCTATATGTATTCGTTATTGTTATATCCCCAATTCTTTCTTTTCCTAGAGAGCCTTATCAAAGTTTAAAGCGGCGAGATCACAAGTAACGTTTTCCAGCGAACTAAACGCAAATTTCTCTCCAGGTAAAAAAAACCAAACAAACTAGTTGTTCTCTCGTCTCGAGTTTATTTCTTACTTATATGTATATATATATCTTCATAATCGTTTAGGGTTCTTAGAAAAAAAATATTTTAAAGAAACAAACTCTTAGAATCACTCTATTGGGAGAATTAGGTTAGGAATGGAACTAGTTTTCTAAAAAGGTGCAGATTTTATGCGTTATAATTAAGAGATTCAATTTAGCTTTTAAAGTTCGCTTTCCCTTTTGCCGTTTTCGTATAAACAAATCATCTTCTCCGGTTTGGAAACACTTCTCAGTTGCATTGGTTTGTTAAATTTTGTTGATTTGCAATAAGAAACTGTTTTTGTAACTTGTTTCTTCAAGATAAACATGCTAGTTGATTTCGTAAACCGATATTTAAGGTTCCATCACTGTCCGTTCGGCCATTTTGTTTGAGGTATCGTCATCAACTATTCCATCACATTACATTCTTAGTTAGGCTTTATATGAGTGTCAACTAGTTTCAATCGCTAAACCCTTTTTCAAAACAAAAAAAAAGTTTCGATCTGTGTTTGTTTTTGACAAGAACCTTTCTAAATCTAAGAGCAAAGAAGAGACATGCATTTAGTGCATAATGTTATAACATGATATTTTTATTCGCAAGGTATGGTGGATGATGAATCTGAAAACAGGATTGATTTCTTTGAGGGACTTTTGAAAACCTTTAAAGAACAACGAAAAGTCGACATATGGCTCCAACCAGGGGACCAAACTGATGCTATCCCCGCGCACAAACTTATCTTGGTATTTTGTTTTTCTCTCTTTTGTATTTTATATTATAAATAAAAAAATAATTTCGGTTAAAATTTGTAAAAAGGTTGCAAGATCAAAGGTGTTTAGGAACATATTGGATTTAGATGATCCATGGAACAAGACAATCACTGTTCCAGAGATGACACATGATGAGCTAGAGACGTTTCTTGAGTTCATGTACAACGGTTCACTTCCTGATACGAAGCTGGTGCATCATGTCCATACACTCTACGTAGCTGCAGACAAATATGAGATTCCATACCTCCAAGAAGTCTGCAGAAACCAGCTCATCGCTTCCATGAAATCATCAGACGTATTTTATGTCTTTGAGCTTGCAGAAACTCACTCGGACAAGATCCTCAAAGATGCTGTCACTGAGTTTATCTCAACAAACATGGAAGATATTTCGTTCTCGAGTGAGTTCATATCTTTTGTTGAGAATAATCCAGCTCTTACTGTCAAGACAATCCTAAACTAATATTTGGAAAGTACATCCTAAGAGTCATAACTTATATTTTGTAAGAAATTACAATATATGCCATTATATAATTCTAATCATAAAATTTATTCCATGTCAATAATATATATAAACGGGTCAACGGGTCAACATGTTTAAAGATATTAAAAGATTTTGTTTATATAATACATATAATTCTGAAAAAAATTTCTTCAAACGATTACACAATTAATATAATTTGAAAATATTATATACTAATCAATTCGAAAATGTAACACAATTAGTAAAAATGTTATATACTAATATATTATTCGAAAATGTTATTGAAAATCTTATATAGTAATTCATTATTCGAACATGTTATCAAAAATGTTAATGAAAGTGATATATCATTGAAAATTATATATTTTGTTTGAGAAGTGTAAGAAACTAGATTTTAACCCGCGGTACACCGCGGGTCGACTTTTTAACTAAAAAGTTTTAAATTTTAAGTTGTAATTATTTTGTTAATATTATTTGTTTTGTTTAGTGTTTAAGATTATATATTGAATTTTGATTATTATTTCTAGGATTTTAACCCGTGGTATATCTTCCGGTATTATTATCGATCTAAACCCGTCCCACCATATAACCCCGTCCCGTGAAATTAAACATCATTTTTTTTAATAACACATTTGTTTAGAAAACATATAATTCGAGTCAATTTAAAAGTTTGCTTTTAAGTGGTTCCATAGTATAAATATTTATAATTTTTATAGTGTTCAAATATTATTAATATTATAAACTTTTTATGGAATTAAATATTATAGATACTTTAAATATTATTAATTTATACTTCTTATAAGGTTAAAATATTTATAATATTTGAAACCTTATAAATAATAATAATCTAAAGCAACATATTATTCTTTAGACATAAATAATCTTTATATATTTGGTAATAATTTTTTGGGGGTTAATCTAATTTATAAATAAACATTATTTATTGCCAAAATGAGTTTGGTTTAAAATAAGTAATATAGCCAAATGAGTTTGTCAAATAACGAATAGTAACCATAATTTAACTAATCTACATTAAAATAGATATATTTAGAAAATGATTTACTCAAAAAATTGATAAATATAGATTAATCTATAAAGGTTATTTTATCACATGATTTTTTCATTTGATGGTAAACCACTAAATATTTTTTAGTAAACAAACCAAAGAAAATTTTCAAATCAATACTAAGAGCATCTCCAAATCAATATTAAGAAGCTACAACGGAGATTTGAGGAACGATCTTTAGAATAATATCTTTAATTAATTTTTTTAAATCTTAAGAATTAAGTCCAATGGCATTGTTTGTAAATACATTTCAACTCCAGGATTTATTTGCTAAAAGTCATCCAAAAATGTATATATAGATTACATTATATCTTCATATACATTTTTAGAGGGGATTTTGGTTTTTAATTCAAATGGATCGGGTTTTGATCCGGTTTTAATTTGTTCGGATCCTGGATAAGAGATTGAAGGAAGTTTGTAATCTTTAATTACCCATTTAACTCTCTTTCCTTAATTTATTCCCACATTAATCGGCATGCCATTAGCATTTATTATTTAAATTTGCAAAATTAAATAAAGATATTAAGCAAACTAAATCTCGAGTATATTGATATATTCGAGTGTATATTCTCGATTTAACGTTTTCAATTCTACCTAATTCCAATTAATCTTTCAACTAATTAATCACCACCTTTATTTTCGGAGATTTTCTTTCTCCAGTATCTCAACAAAATCCATTTAAAGAAACAAAGTTATGACTCTTAAATATTAAAATCTCGGCATATTCCAAAATACTAACGAATCCAAAGATTTTTTCTCCAATTTGTTGCTACTTCGAATAATTTTTGCGTGAAGTGATAGGGATTAGTGACCTAATTTTGACCCTATAAATACTCTACACCTAAATGTGGATCTTTATCATCAAACAAAAAAAGTCACGATTTGCAAGAAAAACATTTAACACACATTTTTCCTCTTCACATGGCTGCTACTTTTGAGTTTATGGTGAAAATAGATGTCGAATGGAGAGATTGTTGCAACGGTTTATCATCGAGCTTTAGGTGATGCTGTGTACGGGTAGGGAATTAGTGGCTGTGACGGCGACGGTGACGGTGAGATGTTGGTTCAACGGTGGGTAATAGAGCTTTAGCTTGGTGGTGTAGAACTCGGATCTCTTTGAAATTAGGTTTGGATCTGGACCATCGCAGATCCACTTTGCCGTTCAAACAGTCAGATCAAACCATCGAGAAAACTTGCCGAAGAAGATATTCTACAAATCCATGTCTTAGTGTATGTGTTGCTTGGTGTTGTTGCGATTATTAAACCGTGAAACTAAACCAAGCTAAACCAAGAGATGGCTTGTGTAATTGAAATCCAGAATCAAAACTTGGAATCGTGAGATGACTTGTGATGATGGTCACGTGTAGTGGTGGTGGTTTGTGCGATTGTTTGTTTGGGTTTCGGAATTTGATTATTAAACCGGAATTGTGGACCTTGGGTTGAGGTCACGTGGTTGTAAAGTTGTTTCTTATTAAATGGGTTTGGTTTAGTCTCTAAATATTTAATCCTAATTAATTGTGGGATAGGTTACTGAATCGAAATCATGGGTTGAATCAGGGTGTTATTGAACATGTTTTTTTCAAATCTTTAATTCATAGTTGTAATCGAAAAAAGATCTCTGCTGAATCAGTAAGATAATCAGAGGGGATAAAGATTTTTTGTATGAACAATTGGATCGACTCTTTTTTTTCAAGTGAAAAAAAAAGATTGACATTTTACCAAAAAAATAAAGAAAGCAAAAAACATTATCTATACCCTTTTTTATACTATATACAAATATAGTTATGTAATGTGTCTTCTTATTGATTGTCTTTCATTTTTCAAACTAACTTTTTTATAATATTAATGATATTTTAACTCTATACAAATTAAAAATCTATATATTATGAGAACTATTTAAAATATTAATGATATTTTAACTCTATACAAATTAAAAATCTATATATTATGAGAACTATTTAAAGCAAACTTTTAAATTTATTCGAATTATATATTTTAAATAAATTATTATTAATAAAATTACAAAATGGTGTTTAATTTTACGGGACGAGGTTATATGGTGGGACGGATTTGAGTCGACATTAAAACGGGAAGGTATACCACGGGTGAAAAATCCTAGAATTAACAATTAAAATACAATCATACAATCTTAAACACTAAATATATACACTGCAATTTTAAATATGTATTTGCTCAATAAAAATTTGTAAACCCATTCTAATCTCATATATTCTTCACATATATATATTATGTAAACAAGAAAATAAATTCATATTTAAATACCCTATACATTAGTACGTAATGAACTATATAATTTTCTATATCTCTATATTTTCAAAAATGAAACCTAAAACATATTAATCCCACAATGTATAATATATATACGTTTAAAACAAACAAAATCATAGCATATATGTAAAAGAAAGGCCTTAAAAAATTAATTTTATATTTAATAAAAATATAAGTCTGCGGTGTACTGCGGGTTAATATTTTTTAAACCGTTGAACCGTACAAAATATTAAAATCCGTGCTGTATAGCACGGGTCATGATCTAGTAAGGGGTTATGTGAACAAAATCAAGGATGGTCGACGTAAACATATTAGACTCCAAATTCAGTGACGCTGTATGGAACGTCTATCCCTAGTTTTGGGGGAAGTTTTTATAATTTAGTTAGAGTTAATTGGCGAATTAACTTAAATTAAATATTTATCAAACATAAAAGAGACTTTTTTGGACAATTTTTGTAGTGTGTTTTATGTTAAAAAAAGTAGCTCATCGTATATTACGAGTTGTTTTATTTTATGTTTGGAAGTAGTTAACAAAAAGTTATCTATTAAAAATAAAATGTCTTATACAAAAGCATATAAATATAACGGGTTGTGTACCAGTTACGGAAAATTTGCGGAAAAGAGGAATTGATTGTGACACAGGCTGAGATGTGGCGAACCAGTGGAAACAATCAATCATACACTCTTTCAGTGCCACAAAAGTCAAGAAGGGCACTTTCCCAGATTCCTACGCCAATGGAAATTTTTCCAACGGAGTCTATTTTTGCGAATTTGGACCACTTATTTTGGAGAATACCTTCAGAATTTGATTCTTCAGCCTTTCCATGGATTATCTGGTATATTTGGAAAGCAAGAAATGAAATTTTTTTTGAAAATATTGACAAAGATCCGTTAGAGGTATTACGGTTAGCGGAAAAAGAAGCACAATTGTGGCAGTCAGCCCAAATCGAGCTTCATCATGAAACTAATGGTATTGTGGATTTGGTAAATCGTTCTCGAGTGGGGGATGCTTTACTTGATTCGAATTATTGTGGATGTCGTTGCTTTGTGGATGGATCGTGGAAAGAAAGTGATAAGTTCTCCGGTATAGGATGGTTCTGTACATCATCAACCGGAGAGCCGCCAACCATGAGAGCTGCCAACCTCCGTAGAAGTCTATCTCCATTACATACAGAATTCAAGGCTCTTCTCTGGGCGATTTTTTAACTAAAAAAATTAAATTTTAAATTAAATTTTTTAATATTGTTTATTTTGTTAAGTGTGTAAGATTGTATAATTGTATTTTTATTGTTAATTTTAAGGTTTCATCTGTGATATTAACACCGTCCCGTATTTATATCGATCCAAACCCGTCCCACTACATAACACCGTCCCGTGAAATTAAACATCATTTTGTTATTTTTAATAATATTTTATTTAATAGACATATAATTCGAGTCAATTTAAAAGTTTGATTATATATATATATATATATATATATTTAAATTTTAGGTAATAATATTAATTGCTTCTATATAATGATTTTTGAATTAATTGCGTATGACCGACGGTCAAGATTGAAGATTAAAAACCGGATTAAGATTTGAATGAACACAACTAAATGTAAGGATTGTTGAGATTTTTTAAAGAAAACGAATTGAATATGGATGTAATTGTGGCAAGGATTAGTTATGCTTAATATATTAGGTTAAGATTTTTGGAAATGATTTTTTATGTTAATATCTGTGATTTAATTTTGAAAATCTAAATAATTAATGTCAATGACATTTGATCGTAAATAAGTTGGAACTCAAGGATTTATTTCATAAATGTCTCCAAAAATGTATATATAGATTAGAATGAGATTTGTTTTACTAAAAAAATGTTAGGGAAATTTATGCCAAGAGCATTTATTATGCGTGTACTACGCTGCCTAATTGTCATGAAAAAGGAATGTAACCTAGTTATGGCCTAAAGACTTTTAGTATAGTGTTAGGATTAGTCTTAAGTCCTAACCCTAGTTCGTTCCACATATATTCCAAAATATTATTTTCCTAAAGAGCCTTCTCCAAGTTCTTGTGATTTCTCCTCTTCATCTGAACAAGTAACGTTTTCCGGGAAGCGAACCAAAATTTTCTCTCCAGTTATAATTAAACTGGTTGTTATTGATCGTCTAGATTTTATTTTGAAGTGTTCTTCATAATCGGTTAGGGTTCTTAGAAAGTTTTAAAAAGAACAAACTCAAAAAGTCAGTGTATATTAGGAGAATTATATAAGTTAAGGATGGAAGCTTTGGTGAAGGGTGAAACTCCCAGATCCAAGTTCGATTCTCCCTGGAAACAAAAAACACATTTGTTTGGGAAGTCTGTCAGTTGGGTATTGACCCAATTGGTTTACCTGGTACTAAGAAATGCATGCGGCCTGACTACCCCTGCCATTAGTCGGAAGGCATTCCAAACTCGGATCAGACAGTATGGTGGCCCAATTCTACCTGGATCGGGAGAAGTCCACTCTGTAGCACCTCGGTGCGTTCCTACCGAGGCCGACCGGATCAGCCGATAGGGTTTATCAAAAAAAAACAAAAAAAAATTGAAAAAAATAATTAAAAAAAAAATTAGTTTGTTAAAAAGGTGCCGACTCTACGCTTTTGCCGTTTTCTCAAGAACAAAAGTGTGTTGTATTGGTGAGGTTAAGGTAAAGGGAAAAATCTTGAGGACGCTTGAAGTGATCTAGCATGGTAGACAATACGAATGCACAAGTAGAGAGACGACTAATTAACCAGATTCGGCAATTTGTTCAGAGTCAATGTTTTCACTTTTTGTTGTCACATTTTAGTTAGGCTCAATGTAAGTGTCAACTATTTTGCATCTGTATTTTTAACCGAGAACCCTTGTAAATATATTAACAACGAAGATATTTGCATTTAAGGATTTGCGGAAATCCCACTTTACTCTGTTTTACTAAATTGCATTGTGCTATAATATGATAATTTTATTCGCAGAGTATGGCGAAAGAATCTGCAAACAAGATGGCTTTCTTTGGGGGACTTGTTGGAAATAAAGCTTAGAACCAAAATTGACAAAGAACGAAAGTCGCTAGAGAATCTACTGCACTTGAGCGAAAAATCGCCTAATCCCGGTGTGCAAGATAACCAAGACGGCTCACTCCAGGGTTCACTCTGCTCTCAATTGTGTTGTGCACTCAACCCAAAAGAGATGAAGCTCTCAAACTCAAACTCAGAAATTTAGAAGAAGAAGAAAATAGAAGAGAGATCTTTTCTACTGGATACCTCAATCGAGTCTCTCCCAAAACTCCTTTTAAAGACCAAAAAAACGAATCTAATCAAGTTAGATTTTTGTGCCATGGGAATCGCTCATTCCCAGCCACCGCGTGGCCAACGAAGTGAAACAGGTGAGAAAATTCAGCCACGTTCTTTGACTTAATCTTTTAGGGTGAAGGAGATTTGACATAACAACAAAACCAACGTGGGTCTTAAGAGCCCATTTCAAAATTCATAAAGCCCAATTGAAGAAACAGACCCAACAGGACTTACAAAAGCCTTTAAAGAACAATTGAAAACCGATGTATGGCTTAGAGCAGGGGATGGAACCGATATCCCCCGCTCACAAACTTATCTTGGTATCTTCTTTTCTCTACTCTGAATATTTTCATGTACCAAAAAAACATTGCTAGCTAAATTCGGTTAAATTGCGCGCGGATTGTGTATTACAAAGGCTGCAAGATCAAAGGTGTTTTGGAACATATTGGATTCTGATGATTGCAATGTTTCATCGATCAAGATATTCGCTCTTCCAGATATGACAACATACGATGAGCTAAAGACATTTCTTGAGTTCATATACAGCGGTTCGCTTCCTGATACGATACCGGTGGAGCATTTCCGTACACTCTACGTAGCCGCAAAAGAATACGAGATTCCATACCTCCAAGAAGTCTGTAGAAACCATCTCATCGCTTCCATGAACTCATCAGATGCATTTGACGTCCTAGAGCTTGCAGAGATTCACTCAGACAAGATCCTCAAAGATGCTATCTCTGAGTTCATCACAACGAACATGAAAGATACTTTGTTCTCGACTAAGTTCATGTCCTTTGTTGAGAGAAATCCAGCTCTTGCTGTCACGACAATAAGGGCTTATGTGAACAAAGTCGAAGATGATCGACGTAAAACTCAGAATACTTCTAGGGAAGGTCCATCACCATCTACTGTAGAACCCTAGATTCTATTTTACTTAGTTTAAGGAACCATCCTTAGTTTTGGGGAAACTTTTTAGAATTGAGAGTTTTTTTTTTTGTTTTTTTCTTCTGTGGCTCAACTTCAACTACTCATTAACCAACGTTCTTACAACAAAACGTTTTAAACCAAAGTACTTCTAATCCAATAAGGCACTATAGAATAAAGCTTAGGATCATAACTCAAAAATGAGAGAGTTAATTGCCTAAGCAACAACATCTAGAACTTAAATTAAATATTTAATTATCGTACATAAACAGAGAATCTTTTGGACATGATTTTTTAGGGTGTTTTATTAAAAAAATTTTGTAGCGGATCCAAAATGATAGATTAACAAACGACCGGCCTACCATTGGCTGCTTCAAGACCTCTTGATTCTCGACCAACTACTTCTTGACGAGCGGCCTGCCAATCACTATTTTGGATGAGGTATGTCCATGGAGATTGCTCTTCCACAAATGTTTTTGTTTTCTATTGACCGGCCAGATACTCTAAGATAGTGTGGCCGGTTGGTACATGTATCTCACTTTCTCAGTTTACTTTTCCTGTGACCACTCTTTGTTCCTCTTGCTTTCTATCGACCGGCTGGTCACTAGTTGAGACAGTGGCCAGTCATTAGGCTTCTCTTAACAGTACTTCACGCTCCATAATGCTTTCTTCACTCCCATTTCAATTCCACGCATCCATCTCAGTCCAAGACTCTCCAACGCCTAGAAATAACTCAAAAATGACCAAAATATATAAATGGAAGACCATATGAGATGCACAAAGACTCTAGATACAATGAAATGTGTGGAAAAAACAAGAGAAATAGGAACAACAAGAAACTCAACCGTTCATATACGATAAAATGGTGTTCATAATGGTATTTATAAGAGATTATCGTATTCGGTTCGAATACTTCATAGTTGAAGTATGTGGTGGATAATTGGTCCATTTGCCGGTTTTCCGTGGAAGTCACATATAGAGTACGTTCCGCGCAACATCCTTCCATAAGACGCAGTCAGAGGAAACAAGTCAGTAGGTTGACGCAATGATGCCTCTTGTATTCCCTTCTCAAGAGCTATCCCTATCCCCTCTTGTGATCAACTATCTACAAGCAAGATATTTTGATCCATCATGCGCTTACTCGATTGCTTATCCCTTTCTTATTAGATTGATGTGGGAGAAGTAAAACCTTGTATTTCCAATATGGGAGACAACTTCTTCTAATGTTTCCTTGAGGTGTCAGAATGCTACATGTTGAATTGTAATAAGCCAAATTGTAATTACAAGGCTGTATAGGGCATAAAATCACATATGTTTAGTTGTTTCAGAAATTTGGAAATTCAAATCTCTTTGCAAGAGTATCATATTTCTTTCACAATTACTTAACTATAACCATTAATCTACTTCTTTTTTTTTTTTTTTTCTTGAAAGTTTGTTGGACACATGATATCACAATCTGTTAAACTATGTCCCTATTATTTGACAATCTATCAATGTTTAGCTTAATTTGTCATAATCGAATAACTTGTATATGTATCCTGAATAAACACAACTCATTTCAGTATACAATGTTTAACTCTATCATCAACGTCTTACATACAAAGAAGACACAATATTTATGCAGTCAAAGAGAAGAAAGAAACAAGATCACAAGAAATGGTAGTAACAGAAAAAAAAAGAGAAAAGATCATGAAAATAATTCTATGATGTTCCACAACAACCTTTTCCTTTAGATTCAGTCTCTTCTCCAGCAACAACAATCTTAGTTCCTTGCAAAAGAGAAGAGTCTCCTCCAGATTCTCCTTCCTCATTCGCTACAAGATTCTTTTTGCTCACTATTCGATAGATTTCCGTCAGAACCGTGAGAAACGACGGCTCAACATTGTTCGAATCCAGGGCCGATGTCTCCATGAAAAACAGATTTTCTCTTTGGGCAAATTCTTTAGCATCCTCAGTTGGTACAGCTCGAAGTGTCCCAAGATCAGTTTTATTTCCTATAAGCATAATCACAATGTTTTTGTCAGCATGTCCTCTCAATTCTTCTAACCATCTCGCTACATGATCAAACGACTGTCGTTTCGTTATGTCGTAAACTAGCATTGCCCCTACTGCTCCTCTGTAGTATGCACTCGTCACCGCTCGATACCTAAACAAAATCTCCACAATCAGAGAGTTTATAAAAAATATTGATTCGTTTGGCAATCGTTGGCGACTACAACATGTTATTATGTTAACTGAATAAATCAACGACTAATAACAACGTTTGGTCACGGTCGTTGGTCGCATTTGCCAACGACTGTTAAACGAACAACTCTTATATTAATTAGCACGAAAGGCGAGATTATAAACACAAATACAACCAAAATTATCAAATTCTGATAACTAAAACAAGGATCTACGATGATAAATCATAGATTTGACTAAGAAAATTTACCGTTCTTGACCAGCAGTGTCCCATATCTGAGCTTTGATAGTTTTATGATCTATTTCAAGTGTTCTTGTCTGAAACTCGACACCGATCGTTGCTTTAGATTCGATACTAAACTCGTTTCTTGAAAACCTAGCGAGGAGCTGAGATTTACCAACAGCAGAGTCGCCGATCAAGACTACCTTGAAGACATAATCTATCTTCTGATTGAAATTGCTCTGAAACTTTGACATCGTTCACACCAAAATCACAAGCTTATGGATTTAAGACGAGAACGAATTGACTTCGTGTAGTAAGATCTCTGAGAGGAAATAAGAAGAAGAGATCTAAAAGACGAAAGTGGGTTGCGACTTGTGAAGCATCGGGAGACGTGAAGGGAAGAAACGAGGAGGGAACACCAAAGAAGTGGGTCCCGCCTTTTGTTTCCTTTTTCTTTTTATTCCTTTTTGACGTCATTCGTTCTTTTTTTTTTTTCTTTTTTTGTTCCAATCTTATTTCTAATTTTAAAAACCGTATATTGATTTCTTTAAAATTTGATAACCTTTAGAAAGTAAATAAAAACAATTTTATTTAGAACAAATAATTATTTGTATATTCTTTTTTGCTTTATTTTTAATAAAATTTTATTATTTTAATTAAAGTATTTTACAATTATAAATATATATGTTTATTTTTATATTTTTATGTTAATGATTTGTATATAACTTTCATATATGTTAACATGTGTCAAAATCTAATTGGGATCATTTTTTACATGTATATATCAAAATATCATTAATTGATTGACACATATATTAATCATGTTAATTAGTAACTTTGAAACATCAATTGTTATAAAGATTATGGGAGTGATTGGAAGAGGCTGACCGTAAAGACTTTGACTTTAAGAACTTCGGCTGTAAAAACTTTGAATGCAGAGACTTTGGATGTAGAAACTTTGGCTGTTAAAATCTGATTGGTAGAACAAAGCTTTGAAAGCTGTGACTGTTATTTTTTATGATTATATATATTCATAATAAATATAAATAATGTTATAAATGAATTCATGTTAAAATATAATTTTATTAATAATAAGAATTTAGAAAAAAATTTATAGAAAAATATTCTCAATAAATAAACGAAATATGCATTATTCATTCATGTTTAAGACCATCTCCAATTGTGCTTCAAATTTCACCTTTTCCTTCATTTTGAAGATAAAAATGAAGAAATCTTCTCCAATGGTGCTTCATTTTCACCTTCAAAATGAAGGAGTGAATAGTGTATCTTCATATTTGAAGGTATACTATTCATATCTTCGTATTTTGAAGATGAACTTTTTTATTTACAAAATGATCCTTTAAATTATAACAAGTATTTATTTTATACCAAACAAATTATTTATTCATATTTTATCCAAACAACTTAAAATACAATAACAATATATATTAAATAGAAAAACAAACACATATCCAACATAAAATTTAAAATGCATAATTAATACTAACATTAAATATATAAAAACATACCATATCATATATTAAAAACTTAATAATCTGGTAATTCGTTTCCAGATCCACTAAGATAATTAAAATATTGCCCAAATGAGGTTGATCCAGATGGAGCTTGTTGATTCTGTTTTTCTTCATTTCTTTTTTGTAAAATGCGAGCTTTTTCAGCTTGAACATATGCACGAATCTCTGGATCTTCTATGGAATTCAAGTCTTGAAGTAACATTTTGTTGTCTGCCTTTAGTTCTTTCAAAGCATAATTCTTACTTTGAATCTCCAAATGTTGTTGTCTTTGAGCACTTGTCTTCTTTAGCTGCTCCAAAAGTTGTTTATTTCCTTCTTCCAAAGTGTTGATAATAATTGATGTTTGATCATCAATTTTTCTTTTCAGTTTGGATTTTTTTACTCCCATTGGATGTTGAGATGGAGATCCGCCAATGTTGTCATCATCACCATCTAAGTTCAAAGAAAATGAAGACAAACCTGGAGATGCTTGTGTAGCGGAATCAGGAGTAGGATTTTCTGACTCTGAAGATATATACCCGAAATTAAGTGGGTTTGATATTTTTCTAGAAGAAGTGTCACCATCTTTAAACTTTTCAAAATTCTTAATAATGTTCCACACATGATCAAATTTCCAACCTCCTTTATATCTTTGATCTTCCATTAGCATCACTTTGGCTTGATTAAACTGCAAACAAATTTGAAGAAAAAAATAATTAATAACCAAATGCAAATAAATTTGATAAATCATCTATTAATAATCACAAAAAATACTCACAATATCGTCACTTGAAGCACCACTTGGACGTCTATTCTCACATTGTTTGATGCATGCATGTAATTTTCTTGTTACTTTCTCGATAGTTTGAATTCGGCATTGGATAGATTTTGTTGACCGTTCACTCCACGTTGGATTTTTCTCCTTCTCGTAAGCTTCTAGCACACGGGACCAAAGCCGATCGGATGACTGATAGACACCCTTAATTGGATCTTGAGAAATTTCCATATAAATTTGACACAAAAGCCTATCTTCTTCTTGTGTATATCCAGTAGAACGTAGAGACATTTTTGTAAGTAAAGTAAGAATAAATGTAGTAGAGATAGAAAATTATAGAATGGTTTAATGAGGTGAATGAAAATATAACACCATGATGTTATTTATAGATGTTAATAAAGGCTCCCATATTACTCAATCTCTTATGAGATGATTAGACAATACAATAATAAAGTTATTCAAAGATTCTTACGTTTCTCAATTCATTATGACAAAACTTGAAAATAAAATGACAAAGTGTTTTCAAGATTTGACAAAACAATGATAAAGTGATATAAAGTGTTAGATAAAAAAGTAGACATGATTTTCTT
>NW_003302548.1:10526457-10538127 GCF_000004255.2 Arabidopsis lyrata subsp. lyrata | reverse complement strand
CAACAAGAGTAGACAATACAATGACAAAGTGACAAGAAAATCCATTATGACAAAATTTGACAAAACAAAACTGATTTTAAAAATTAATATATTTTCACATGTTATCTCTATAAATTCCATCAAAATTCTATGTTACTCATCACAAGCCAATATATACTTATATTTTTCTTATCCTAAATTCTCTCTTTTGAAATGAATTTTAATTTGACAAATATATCCTCTTCCTCATCCTCTTCTGATGATGATGAGAATACGGAGATTCTCCATACTCTTGACCAAGAAGAAGAAGCGATACAATTAACTATCGCTAATAACAACACGATCATTCAATATCTTCTTAATCAACAAACCAGCCAGGTGATCCATGGTGGCTCAGTTCCCGGACGTTCTTTCATTCACCGTGATCGAGAAAGTGCACACTGGAGATTGTTCAACGATTACTTCTCAGAAAATTCAATTTACAAGGATGCTATGTTCCGCAGAAGATATCGTATGGCCCGTCCTCTATTTCTTCGTATTATTAATGCAGTAGAAGATCATGATAATTACTTTCAACAACGAAGGGATTCAACCGGTAGACTTGGATTATCATCCCTTCAGAAAGTAACATCGGTATTTCGGATGCTTGCATATGATTTACCAGCGGATGCCACATATGAGTATATCAAGATTGGAGAATCAACGGCGATTGAAAGCCTGAAAAGATTTTGCCGAGCAGTAGTGGAAATATTTTCAGACCAATACTTACGATCACCAACACCTAATGATGTTTCAAGACTTCTTTACATTGGTGAAAAACGGGGTTTCCCTGGAATGCTAGGAAGCTTAGATTGTATGCACTGGAAGTGGAAACATTGTCCTACCGGTTGGGCTGGACAATATACAGGTCGCAGTGGATCACCAACAATAATACTTGAGGCCGTGGCAGATTATGATCTTTGGATATGGCATGCATATTTTGGTATGTCAGGCACCAATAATGATATCAATGTGTTGGAGTCTTCCCATCTCTTTTCCAATCTCGCTCATGGTATATATCCAAAATGGTCTACTATAGTGCAAACTATTCACGAGCCTATGGGTTCTAAAAAAAAATATTTTGCTACGCAACAAGAAGCGTGTAGAAAAGATGTAGAACGTGCCTTTGGAGTTCTCCAATCACGTTTCGCAATCGTGAAAGGACCAGCTCGTTTTTGGGAGAAAAGCGTGATACATGATATAATGACTACATGTATAATTTTACATAATATGATAATTGAAGATGAGCGTGATCTCGATGCGCCAATTGAAGTTGGAAGAGAAACTCCACCTCCGGATGTTGAAATGGAAAATGATGAAAATACCCGATTCCAAGAATTCCTCGCTCGATTCAGAAAAATAAAGGATAAAGAAGCTCATTTCTCACTTCGGTATGCATTAATTGATCATTTGTGGGAGAAGTATATGTCTACAATTGCATCATAAATATAGGTTTTTAATTAATCTTATGTAATGTGATAATAATGTACTTTAAATAAAATTTGTTAGACTATTTGCTTACTATAAAATAAACGGGTTAAAATTCATAAGTTTAGAAAGTAAAGGGTTTTGTTAGTAATTAATAATAAAATAGAGATAGAATATACTTAGAATATTCTTTTTGAAGTAGAAAATGAAGGAAACCATTGGAAAAGGCTTGCTTCATTTTTATCTTCAAATTTGAAGAAACTTCAATTTTGAAGATATATTTGAAGGTAACCATTGGAGATGCTCTAATAACCAAACATTACATTAAAAAGTGGATAAACTAAAAATCAAATTATTAATAATAAAAATTTTATTTTAAAAAAATGACAAAGGTTTAGAAATAAAATAAGAAATAAATATTCTAAATGAACACATTTATTTATAGAGAAATTGTTAAAAATGCCTCTTTTTCAATACCCCTTTTCAAAAATGCCCCATTTGAGAGTCCATTTTTAAGTTTGCCCTCTTTTAATTTTTAATGACCATTTTACCCTTATTTGAAACAAAATTAGGTCCACAAAATACAAAATATTTTTTGGCGGAAAAAGTGATCCCGCAATTTTCCCGCCAAAACACTTGTAAAAACCTTTAAAATACCTTGTAAAATTTTCCCGTAAAAATTTTTCCCGCCAAAAAAATTTTCCCGCCAAAAAATTTTTTTTGCGGGAAAAGTGATTGCCCAGTTTTTTTTAGCGAAATTTTTTTGGCGAGAAAATTTTTGGCGGGAAAAATTTACAAGGTATTTTAAAGGTTTTACGGAGTATTTACAAGTGTTTTGTAAGGTTTTACATTGTATTTTAAAAGGTTTTACAAGGTACTTATAAGGTTTTATAAGGTATTTATAACTTGTAAAACCTTATAAAAAACTTGTAAAATCTTATAACTTGTAAAACCTTATAAAATAGCTTGTAAAATCTTATAATATCTTATAAATACCTTATAAATACCTTATAAATACGTTGTAAAACTTTTTAAAATACATTGAAAAAACTTATAAATACCCTGTAAAAAACCTTTAAAATACCTTGTAAATTTTTCCCGCCAAAAATTAACGCCCAAAAAATTGCGGAATCACTGTTCCCGCCAAAAAATTTTTTAACGGGAAAATTTTTTGGCGGGAAAAAATTTTACGGGAAAATTTTACAAGGTATTTTAAAGGTTTTACAAGTTTTTACAAGTGTTTTGGCGGGAAAAATTGCGGGATCACTTTTCCCGCCAAAAAATATTTTGTATTTTGTGGACCTAATTTTGTTATATTTCCTTATATATTTGTGATATCTTTTATTAAAAGAAGGGTAATTTAGTCATTTTGTACATAAAAAGGGTATTTTTAAAAATGGACAGCCAAAGGGGGCATTTTTGAAAAGGGGTATTGAAAAATGGGCATTTTTGTGAGTCTCCCTTATTTATATTTATTATTTCATGACGAATGTTTTGAATGTTTCTTTTTTGTTGAGTAGTTGTATAATTTTGAGTAATCAAAAGTCAATAAAACTATTAATTATGAAGCAATTTATGAAATAATTGAATCACCTATATGAAAGTATATGTTTTATTAAAATACTATTCTATAAACTCTTTTATACCAATATTAATGGTGATTATGAAAATAAAATGATTATTCTTGAAATGGATCTTAAAAGAAAGATTGAAAAATGATAATAATTAAATTATCAAAAAATATTTGTGAAACAATATATGTAAACATGTAAAAAGATTCTAATTATTATGCGGAGAAGAAGTTGACAAAATAAATATTATGCGGAGAAGAAAAAAGAAAGTTTTTAATTATTATTTATTTTGAAGTTTTATTATTTGTTTGAAAGCCTCATATTTGAGACTTTAGAAAATTCAACCTAAAAAAGAAAAAAGTGGGCAGTTAGACTTTAAGAACTTTAAAAAAACTTAAAGTCCTAAAATTGTGATTGGTAAATATTTGACTTTACTTTAAAAAAATCTAAAGCCCTTAAAGCCTCTTCCAATCACCCCCTATATGTTTTAGTTAATTTTAATATTTAAATAATTTTAATTTTTAATATATAACTTCAAAGAATAGTAATTGTAATTTTTTTTTGTTTTTAGGATTAGTAATTTACTATATTATTTTGTTTTGATATACTTTTTACAAAATAGATTTTTTAATCCTTTTAGTTTTAGGATTAGTAATTTATTGTATAATTTTTCTTTTTACACATGTTAAAATCTTATTAATAGATTTGTCACGTGTCACGATTGTATAAGCATAAAACTTATCGGAACTAGTTAATGATGTACTTACCATTCAAGTGTTCCAAATTACATTTATTATATGTGGTCTGATTTTAGATCATTTTCGAAACTAAAAAATTTTAATTCCAAACTTGTGAAACGTCGTTCACTTGATCTTCCTTCTTTTCATCTTCCATTCAAACGATCAATAACATCTTTATAAATACTCGTAATAAATTGTAAGCAAAACACAATGATTAAAGTATACATCTTTTATTTAAGTCATATAGCTACCTTGTAATCCTCTTTAGAAATACAGCTATAGAGGAATTAGGCTTGGAAGGACAAAAAGATTTTCACTTCTATCCTTATCAATCATGCGGAGAGTGAACAAATATAGATTTGGGAGGGATTGGTTTCGCCTATGAAGCATAATTAGAGGAAATCATGATTGGATGAACAAAAATTTGGAAGTTCTTAGAAGTGTCAGAGAGAAACATGTAATGTTAGAAACCAAAAGTAAAGCCACCAAACATCCCATCTAATCTTTTTCAAGGCAAAGTAAATGTCTTTTTTACCTCTTTGTTTATTTATCATTGTAAAATATTAGGTATTGTTTAGGCTATAGTTAAAAGGTTGGGAATACAAATTAATTAGGGGTATTTGACGATTTTGTTAGTTAAGTACTTTTTAGTTTTGGGGAGATTATGGAGTCTAAAACAACCCAAAATAATGTATGCTTTTCTATTTGTTCTTGATACTCAAAAATTATCTTTGTGTTCTTCGTTTTTAAATAATAAACAGAGTTTCGATATTGAATATCTCATTGACCTCAGAAGTCTTGACAAATGATCCACTTAAATATAATTATGCTTTTTAAATTTTTTATAGTTTTCTTCAAAGAAACCCACAATGTACGCTGATGTATTCATCTAGTAACTATATATAATACGGTTTTCACGATGATCTATTCGATAGATCCAAAAAATATGTCATAAACAAACAATAACTTGTAGATTATTATATGTATATATAAAAGTAAAAGTTATTTTCTTACAGAATTCCATTTACTACAAACAGAAGAATGTGTCTGCAATTTTTATGTGAACATTCTTTGTAAACGATCCAAATTACACACTTCTAAAAGTGAGATTCTTTTGTTCAAAAAAGAAAAGAAGTGAGATTTTTCATCTTACTTTTCAACTAATGAAGGTATAAAAAAAAGGGAATATATAGAAAGTTAGAAACTAACCATAAAAAGGAAAAGAATTAAGAGAATAGCCATGAACTACAATACATTGTCGGATGAGCATATAAAATTACTTAAATATTATTTTCTCTCATCTTCTACCTCTCAATTCTATCTCATCCAAATACAGAATTTGTGGTCGTTTTTGCCAGAACAACTCCGGCTCAATCTATAATCCGAAACCTCGCCAGAAAATTGATGGCTTTGTCTCTCCCTTTCGTTGGATCGCTGCCTTCGATCTCCCTCCTCTCAACGGATTCTCTCTTCCTTCGGCGGTCATACTTCTCTCCACGTCATCTGATTCTCTCTCTTACGGCTAATCTCTACCGGATTTATGTTGCTAGTTTATCTCTTTCGTTGAATTTTTGTGCTAGTTGTATCTCATTTTCTCTCTTGGAACTCCGTCGTCGAAGATAACTCCATTGTTCGCAAGTTTTACTTTTCCAGAATTTGTGTATTTTTTTCGACATGCTATTTTACAAAAATACATAAGATTTTGTCCAAATTACAAGTTGTTTCTTTCGCTATTTTTATTTGATTCATGTCATTTCTAAAAATTTCATGATTTCGTAAAAAAACTGTCATCTTTGTATTCACAGTCATTGCTACCATAACCACCTCCCTCACAACGACCGCCATCATCACCGGATCCTCTGCTTTTATCGTGACTCGATCTCAACACTTTGAAGGCTCTCACTCTACCGTTGACATCAACATCTCTTTCACATCCACTAGTATCAATCAAATTCACATAGTGACTAATCAACAACCATCAAACTCTTTTCCATCGGCATCTACTTAAGTTCTGACAAAATCATAGTGATATTATTATTATTATTATTATTATTTTTTTTAGTTAACCAGAATCTCATATAATGGGCTTCCCAAAAAAGCAAATGGGCTTGGGCAATTACAACAATAGTCCAATTACAAAATGGAGAGACCAGAAATCGGTGCTAGGAAAAGAAAAGAAGATCGGATCCTGTTGTTCCCGGTGGCAGAGAGTCGGAAGCACTAGTTCCGGTGGATTCAAGATCCACGGCTTCGTGGTAGCAACGGTGCATCGAAAATCAACGACGCAAGAAACCGGTTTCCATCATCGATCCCTTTCATGCGAGCCACCTGACCCGCTACAGATCTCCCAAAATGCTTAACCCTCCGATACACCGGCACTACGTTGTCAGGTCCCGACCTAGCAACCTGACAAACCAGATCTATCCCCTCTCTTCTAGATCTGAACATTTCTAACCCCTCCAAGCAAGAACCCTTCGATCCGGACTGGTGGAGACAAATCGTGGCGAATCCAGGGACCGATGGCTCAATCAAATCCACTGAAGCCGACCTCCACGACCGCCATCTAAGATCCACATGATCTACCGCTAACCACCAATCGAACAGCATAACCCACCTTTCTTCCCTCGACTTCCGCCGTAGCCGCAGCGGCCACATTGACGGCTGAGCGCGAGAGTCTTTGTCCCTCAACCTTCCGGCGTCCTCTACCAGTGGCTCGAGAACAGAACTTCTCTACCGCCAATCCGGATCCACAACTACATCGAGAGGAAGAGATACCACACCGCTACTGCCGGAGAAAAGATCCTACTCACCACTAAACTCTCGTTGCAACCACAAACAAGGCCGACGATGAAGAACAAAAAGAAACTAGGGGGAGGGAGAAGAGCAAACGCAAACCGGAGAAGAAAACCGGCTGCCGGAAAGGCTCCTCTCCCTCAGATCTATAAAGGCGGCTAGGGTTTTGAAGAGAGAGGTGGGATGTTTTTTTTTTTTGCCTCTCAAAGGCTTTTCGACTGTTCCTCTAGTGATATTATTTTATTTAACAAGATATTCTTTTATATGACATGCTATTGGTTCTAAACACGCTATATTTTCTTAAATGACAAGCTATTGTTTCTTTTGACAGACTATATTTTTCGAAAACACTGTAGTTTTCACAAATTTCAAGTTATTTTAATGGTTTTCTTCAGATCTCGTGTTATCTTTATCTCCACCGCCAAAGTTCTTATCTCTTATCGGATCTTTTCCACCATCACCTCTTCTACTACCATTTCATTCACGGTGGCCACTACCATTGTATTGATCTCAACCACCACCACATCTACTAGATCTCTAACATCATGCGCTCATGAAACTCGACAACACCACCTCCACCCAAATTTGTAATCTTTGCTACTTGTTTATTTTGGATTCTTTACCCCGACCTTCTCTTCCTTGTTCACTATCATCTCCGTTGTCAGATTTTACGCCGGAATTGTTGTTGGGGTCGGATCCCACACATTTTCGGTAGGATCCACTAGGATCTGTCCACGTCATTATTAATCCTCTTGGAATTAAAGATATTTTATTATAAAAATCGAGCTTAACCAGTCGGGAGTTCGGTTCAGTCTAGTAGAAGAGCTCGATCCTTGCTAGTATGGAGTTCGTTCTTATTCGACAGACAGTTCGCATAGAGGAAGGCCGAAGCGAGGAGAATATTGTTCGAGGCTCGCGGTAGCGTCAAAGCGCGGGAGTTCGGAGTCAACAAGAAAGAGTTCGGAAGATCCACGCGAAGCCCAAGATAGTTTAAATTCAAGCCGTTTCGGTCAAATTGTAACCTACATGATTAATGCGGATCAATGCGATTATGAGCAGTAAATGACCGCATTGATCATGTTTTCTCTATAAAAACAACCTCAAACGCATGTGTTTGGGAGGAAGAATCTTTTTACTGATTACTTCTCAGCAATACAATATACTTTCTCTCTTTATTACTTTCGCAAGGCATTTTGTACTTCGTTCTTGTCAAATTTCTTTACTTCTTTTCTTGGTTAATTTCCCTTTCGAATTCTTATATTCATTTTTCTGATTTTACAAGTGTTTTTCTCCACTGAAATACTTAAAGACAATCGAGTGTAAATCGTACATCCACATTTTGGCGCCGTCTGTGGGGAGCTACCACAAAACTCTTTAATCCTTTTTTCCCAACCAAGAAACTATGGCTGATTAGCAAGCATTAAGCGATGCAATTGCCTTGCTTACTCAGACAACAACCGATCTGACCAATCAGATGGGTACACTTGTTAGTGCCAACACCACTCTTAGTGAAAGGTTGAACTCAATCGAGCAAACCTTAACGAGTGTTCAAACCACCCAGACAAATTTGTCAAACGCGCAGAACGTTGTTTCAAGCCGTTTATATAATTTGTCCTCAGCGCGAACAACCACGTATCAGCGCAGGCTATTCGCGACTCCCGCACAAAACAGGCCCGGGATTACTCAAACTCCTCCAATAGGCCAACCAGCTAGTACTAGCAATCAGGCAGCCGCAGGGGACAGGACTAACCCAACCGGGGAAGAAATTCCCCAGGGTCAGGGAAATCTTCCTATTGACGACGGACTCCTTATGGAAGATCCTGATGTCACCCTATCAGATGATTTCATCAAAGTTCGTTAAGAGCTTAATGAAATGAAGTCGAAATTTCATCAGGCGACCAGTTCGGCGCTTGAGATCGATCGAGTAATCGAAGAAACTCGTCGAACACCCTTTGCCTCGAGAATCTCAAACCTTCGGATCAAAGATTCTTGAAAGGTTAAGCTACCAACTTATGATGGTAAAGGAGATCCTAAAAATCACTTCGCTGCTTTTCAGATTGCCGTAGGCATAATTGATCTAGAACCAGGCGAGGAAGATGCCGGATTTTGCAAACTATTTTCCGAGAATCTTTCCGTACCGGCTCTGCTATGGTTCACTTAGTTAGAACCAGAAACTATTGATAGTTTTAAGGAATTGTCCTCTGCATTCCTAAAATAATTTTCCATGTTTATGGAAAAGGCAACTTCTGATGCAGATCTTTGGAATCTAACCCAAGGCCAGAATGAACCACTTTGCAAATATATCGCTAAGTTCAAAGAAGTGATAGCCAAAATTCCTGGGGTATCGCACGCTACTGACCTATCCGCTTTAAGGAATGGACTTTGGCACGAATCCCGATTTCGGGAAGAACTCATTGTTAATCGTCCAAGCACCATCCAGGATGCTCTATTCCAAGCTAATAATTGGATGGAGGCAGAGGAAGAAAAACTTAGTCTCGCTAAGAAGCATCGGCCAGCAAAATTTGTCGTTGCGAATCTGACGAAAAAGTTTGAACCTAAAGATCAAAAAAGGTTCAGAGTTAATCCTGCTACTAATGCTGTAGGGAAACCCTCCCAAGAAGAGGAAGATACAATCCTCCTAATACTTGGGTTAGAGATGAGAGTGCCTATTGTGATATTCACAGAGTAAACGGGCACTCCACCAAAGATTGCAGCGTACTCAAGAAGCACCTCACCTAACTGTGGGCAGCTGGAGAGCTCGCTAATTTCAATATAGAGGAATTTATTGAGTCTTATCACAAAGAAAAAGAAGAATCTGAAGCTTCTAACCCTCCTGAAAAGAAACATAAGCCCAATGGGCCCGGAACTCCGAACACTCCTAAGAAAAGGATCGATGTTATAATGGGAGATCCAAATTATGCCGAGATTCGATCAGATCAATCAAAAGGCATAAGAAATCAGCAGCAACTCAAACTGCTATGGGTTTTCAGTCAAATGAACAAATACCTTCTATCTCTTTTGACAATTCGGACGCCCAAGGAGTAATAGGGCCTCATGACGATGCTCTTGTGATAACCTTAGATGTTGCAAACTTCGAAGTGACAAGGTGTCTAATTGATACTAGAAGCTCGGTAGATCTCATATTTCTAAGCACTTTGCGAAGAAAGGGAATCAGTAAAGCCGACATTATCGGTCTACCGGCACCATTAGTAGCTTTTACGAGTGACACATCTATGTCCTTAGGAAACATAAAACTACCAGTGCTCACCGCTGGGGTGCCAAAAATTGTAGAATTTATTGTCTTCGGCCGACCAGCCGCTTACAACATAATTTTCGGAACTCCGTGGATATACCAAATGAAGGCTATACCTTCAACTTATCACCAATGTGTGAAATTTCCGACTACCGGAGGAATCGGAACCATTCGAGGAGATCAGGAAACATCGCGTTCTTGCTACCTCATAGGACATCGCTTAAAGCTCAAATAGCAATTAATGATAAACACTAAGCGGGAAAGCATCTCGCGTTACCCAAGTGGTCTCAGTTCGAATGAAGTTACCACAGAGGTTGAAATTGATTCCGAATTTCCAGATCGAAAAGTAAAAATCAGCACTACTTTAGATTCAGAAATCAAAGATCAATTGGTAACATTTCGAAAAGAAAATAAACGTACTTTTGCCTGGTCGGCGAAAGATATGCCCGGAATCGACAAAAGTATCATTACCCATGAATTAAACGTGATCCCAGTTTTAAACCAATAAGGCAAAAAAGAAGAAAAATGGGTCCTGACCGAGCTCAAGCGGTCAATGACGAAGTTGATAAGCTTTTGAAAATTGGATCTATTAGAGAAGTAAAGTACCCGGACTGGTTAGCAAACCCCGTGGTAGTCAAAAAGAAGAATGGAAAGTGGAGAGTATGTGTCGATTTCACTGACATTAACAAAGCATGTCCGAAAGACAGCTTTCCTCTCCCTCATATTAATCGGCTTGTAGAATCAACAGCCGGAAACGAACTCTTGTCATTTATGGACGCATTTTCTGGATATAATCAGATCATGATGAATCCTGAAGACGAAGAGAAAACGTCCTTCATAACAGATAGAGGAATATACTGTTACAAAGTTATGCCGTTCGGTCTGAAAAATGCCGGGGCAACATACCAGCGTTTAGTTAACAAAATGTTCGCAGAACATTTGGGCAAAACGATGGAAGTCTATATCCATGATATGCTCGTGAAATCTCTTAAGAAATCCGAGCACATCACTCATCTTGAGCAATGTTTCAAAATTCTGAATGAATTCAAAATGAAATTAAATCCAGCTAAATGTTCTTTTGGTGTGCCTTCCGGAGAATTCCTAGGTTACATAGTCACGGAAAGAGGAATAGAAGCAAATCCCAATCAGATTAACGCTTTCCTCACGATGCCTTCGCCAAAAAACATTAAAGAGGTCCAACGATTGACGGGCAGAATTGATGCGTTGAATCGTTTCATCTCGAAATCTACCGATAAATGTCTCCCTTTTTATCAAATTTTAAAAGGAAACAAGAAATTTCGGTGTGATGATCAATGCGAAGCAGCTTTCGATCAACTCAAAACTTATTTAACGACACCACCGGTTCTCTCAAAACCTGAGTCATATGAGAAACTTTATCTTTACATCTCGGTTTCTAATCATTCTATAAGTGGGGTTCTAGTTCGAGAGGATCAAGGTGATCAAAAGCCGATTTTTTACATAAGTAAATCTCTTACCAGTCTGGAAACGAGATATACAATGTAATATGATCCTAGTTAGATCTTAGTCCCTTGATGCACTTCGTGTGGTTGTTGAATAATCAAGTAGAAGGGATGCGGAATGAGAATGGGTGAGATCGAGTAAGAGTTGGGGGTGATGATGGGGTTGAGATCGAGTAGAGGGTCGAGTAAGCGAGTGGTTATGGGCTAATGGATCTGACCATGTGATCGAGTGGTTTTGGTCGAGTGGTTTTGGTGGTGAAGTGAGAGACGTGATGTGTGATCGAGTATGAGAGTGAGATGTATCTATCGAGTAATTTGTAATCGAGTAGACTTGATGAGTTGATGATGATGAACGAATTGAAAAGCGTGTCAACTTGCAAATCGAC
>NW_003302548.1:10524751-10526174 GCF_000004255.2 Arabidopsis lyrata subsp. lyrata | reverse complement strand
AAGAGATTATAAAGAAGTAGAAGAGGTCTAGGGAGATGAAGAGTTATCCTAGGGAAAGAAAACGAAATTAAACACACAAAGACTGAATTCGAAATTTAAAGAAAACGGGCTTCTCCTTGGTGATGGGCTGCGAGACAACATTGGGCTCGAGTATGAGTGTGTGGGCTTGCCTCGTTAAAAACCTCTCTTGGAAAACCCATTGGGACAAAACCAAGAGGAGGGAAAAAGAGTGCAAGTCACACACCTCCAATGATGTCACTTAAACGGCTTGAATCACAACCAACGTGGTTGGACAAGCTTCCGGTTTAAGGCTGCCTTCCATGTGTTGTAGAAGTGTGTTGATAGCTTGATTCAACAACTTAGTCTTGGATCTTGTCATTGGTCCAGTAGCAACTTGCAATGACATATCCTCTTCAGCTCCAAGTGAATCAGGCTCCTTAGCTCTCTCTGTGGTCGAGTATCCCTTTGGTGCAGCTCCATACTCGATCACATCCTCATCTTGGTGGTCGAGTATGTCTTCAACATGGTGGTCGAGCATGTCTTCAACATGGTGGTCGAGTGTGTCTTCAAACTGATCCTTAGTTCCTTGATCCAAGCTTACCATGCTCACATCATCCTCTCCCAGTTGAGAAGGATTTGACCTCAAATCTGTATTATCTGCAATAAAAGGGATAAGGTCAGCAACATTGAAGCTATTACTCACATTGTACTTACCTTGCAAATCCAGGGAGTATGCATTGTTGTTGATCCTCTTGAGCACTTTGAACGGTCCGTCTATCCTTGGCATAAGCTTAGATTTCCTCTCCATAGGAAAACGTTCTTTTCGAAGATGGATCCAGACCAAGTCTCCTTCGTTGAATATGAGTTCCTTTCTGCTCTTGTTGGCATGCTTGGTGTACTGCTTCGTCTTCTCTTCAATGTTCTTCCTAGCCTGCTCATGAATCTGTTGAACCAATTCTGCCTTCTTCTTTCCATCCAGACTAACTCTTTCATTCAAAGGTAAAGGCATCAAATCCAAAGGAGTAGCGGGATTGAACCCATAAACGATTTGAAAGGGTGAAAATTTAGAGGCAGAATGTATTGAATGATTATATGCAAATTCAACATGAGGTAAACAGTCCTCCCAAGTCTTTAAATTCTTTTTAATCAATGCACGCAAGAGTGTAGACAATGTCCTATTAACTACCTCAGTTTGCCCATCAGTTTGCGGATGACAAGTAGTAGAGAACATCAACTTAGTTCCTAGCTTAGACCAAAGCGTTTTCCAAAAATAACTAAGAAACTTAGTGTCTCTATCAGATACTATGGTCTTAGGCATGCCATGTAAACGAACAATTTCTCTAAAGAACAAGTTGGCTATATGCATGGCATCATCAGTTTTATGACATGGAATGAAATGTGCCATCTTAGAAAATCTATCCAC
>NW_003302548.1:10454079-10519326 GCF_000004255.2 Arabidopsis lyrata subsp. lyrata | reverse complement strand
GAAATAGCTATTGGTCTCTTATTCTTGCATTAAGACAGCACCAATTCCTACCCCGTGAGGCATCACATTCAATCTCAAAAGTTTTAATAAAATCAGGGAGAGATAAGACAGGGGCATTAGTAAGCTTCTCTTTCAAGGCCTGGAGAGCATCCTCTTGAGCTTGTTCGCACTTGAATCCCACATTCTTCTTGATAACTTCAGTGAGAGGAGCTGCTAGAGTGCTAAAATCCTTCACGAACCGCCTATAGAAACCAGCAAGTCCATGGAAGCTTCTCACTTCTCCTATAGATTTCGGACTTGGCCACTCACGGATTGCCTTGACCTTCTCTTCGTCAACTTTGACTCCATCTGTACTCACAACAAAACCTAAGAAGCAAGGTTATCTGTTCCAAAAGTACATTTCTTAAGATTTGCATAAAGCTTTTCCTTCCTAAGTACTTCTAGAACCATTTTCAGATGGTCAACATGCTCTTCTAGACTCTTGCTGTAGACTAGGATATCATCAAAGTACACTACAACGAAATGTCCTATATAAGTTCTAAGAACATAATTCATTAGCCTCATGAATGTACTAGGTGTATTTGTCAGCCCGAATGGCATCACTAACCATTCATACAACCCTTGCTTAGTCTTAAATGCAGTTTTCCACTCATCGCCTTCCTTCATCCTAATTTGATGATATCCGCTTTTCAAATCTACCTTAGAAAAGATGCTAGAACCATGCAATTCGTCTAACATGTCATCTAATCTAGGTATAGGATGGCGATACTTCACTGTTATGTTGTTGATGGCTCTGCAGTCAACACACATTCTCCAGCTTCCATCCTTCTTAGGCACAAGCAACACTGGTACAACACATGGACTCATACTCTCACGAATATGGCCTCTCTCCATTAGCTCAGTCACTTGTTTTTCTAGCTCCTTTGTCTCCACAGGATTAGTTCTGTAAGCTGGTCTGTTTGGCAAAGAGGCTCCTGGAACAAAGTCTATCTGATGCTCGATGCCTCTGATGGGTGGTAAGCCTTCAGGGTTCTCCTCTGGAAACACATCAGTATATTCCTGCAATAGACACTTAATTTTGCTAGGAATGGCCTGCTCAGGATTAGTGATACTCACAAGAGTCTCTTTAAAAACAAAGAGTAATTTAGATGAGTGTATGTTACTTCCCTTTTGCTTACTCTCAGTGATCATGAGGTTAGATGATTTTTCCTTTTGTTTCTTGCTCATTTTCATACTCAACTGGTCAAGATATACCTCATGCGGAGTCATTGGAGCCAGTATGGTTTTCCTGCCCTTGAACTCAAAGATTTGACGATTGGTGAAACCGTCATGCATTACTCTTCGGTCTGACTGCCATGGTCTTCCCAATAGAATGTGACTAGCGTCCATAGGCAGTATGTCACACAAAATTTCGTCCTCATACTTTCCAATAGACAATGGTACCTTCACTTGTCTGCTCACGCTCATTTCTCCATCCTCATTTAGCCACTGCAATTTGTATGGCTTTGGATGCTTCATGACCTTTAGACCAAGTTTCTCCACCATGGCCTCACTGGCAACGTTGGTGCAGCTTCCTCCATCTATGATCAAGCTACAGACCTTGTCATTGACAATACATCTTGAGTGAAATAGATTTTCTCTTTGCTCTTGCTCATCTGTCTTAGCAATAACACTCAAAGTCTTCATGGCAACCAGCAGCTCTCCTTTAGATGGCGCTTCACAGTCTTCTGATGATGAGTTCTCTTCTTGCTGCTCATCTTCTGATTCTATTTCACCAGTATCTTTCAGTATCATGATTCTCTTGTTTGAGCATTCACTAGCGTAATGACCATGTCCCTGACACTTAAAGCACTTGATATCTCTGGTTCTGGTCACAACAGCTTTACCCTTTCCTTTCTGATCTTGATCATCAACATTTGGCTTGATAAAGGGTTTGTAGTCTTTCTTAAGTCCCGAACGCTCATCCCTTTGGTAGCTAGGCTTTCCTGAACTGAAACTGGGCTTGACTGACCCAAAGCTAGGCTTAGAGTTTCTCCTTTTAAGTTGCTTCTCAAACATGATTGCTTTGTGCAGCAGCTCTTCTAGCTCCACGTAGTGTTGAACTTCTACTATGTCAATGATATCTCTATTCAGACCTCCCATGAATCTAGACATTGTAGCTTCTTCATCCTCTTGAATATCTGCTCTCAACATCAATGTCTCCATCTCTTTGTAGTATTCTTCAACTGATATACTTCCTTGGACTAGATTCCTCAATCTATTGTGTAGCTCTCTGTGGTAGTGGTTGGGCACGAATCTCTTCCTCATTATAGTCTTTATCTGAGTCCATGTCTCAATTGGGTAATCTCCAGCACGTCTTCTTGTGGTGACCAATTGATCCCACCAACTCAATGCGTAGTTCTGGAACCCTGTTGGTGTCAGTTTCACTTTACGCTCCTCTGTATAACCTTGACAACCGAATACTAGCTCAATCTTCTTTTCCCATTCTAAGTACTCCTCAGGGTCACTGGTTCCCTGGAAAGAAGGAATCCGTATCTTCAAGCTAGCTAGGTCATCTCTAGGTAGAGCTCTTTCTTCTCTGTCCTTCTTTGGTTGCTCTGTCTAGATGACTGACTATAGTAACTCATAGCATCTCCAGACTCTGCAGGACCTCTATGCTCTCTTCTAGTTCTGCTTCTGCCTGTGTCTGAATTGATATGTTCTTGCCTGAAAGCTTCCAGTCTTTGATCCAGTAACTTAGTCATATTCGCAGTGAGAGCCTCAAGCAGCAGTTTGTTGCTATTTTCTCCTTCTTCATCATCCGCCATGTTTCTGCAATGATTAAAACAGTAGCAACAAGTAAAAGGTTCTACGCAAACACAAGATCGAGTATAGAAGTTGAAAAGTCCAAAAAGATGTTATCGAGTTTCCTATCGTTTCAGGTGATTCTATCAGTGCTAACAAGTTTCTAATACCAAATTCGACAAGATTCAACCCTAGATCAATCAATAAGCAAAACAGAAGTTGAAAAGTCGGAGTAGATGCAACCTGACACGAAGTGGCTCTGATACCACTTAATATGATCCTAGTTAGATCTTAGTCCCTTGATGCACTTCGTGTGGTTGTTGAATAATCAAGTAGAAGGGATGCGGAATGAGAATGGGTGAGATCGAGTAAGAGTTGGGGGTGATGATGGGGTTGAGATCGAGTAGAGGGTCGAGTAAGCGAGTGGTTATGGGCTAATGGATCTGACCATGTGATCGAGTGGTTTTGGTCGAGTGGTTTTGGTGGTGAAGTGAGAGACGTGATGTGTGATCGAGTATGAGAGTGAGATGAAGCGATCGAGTAATTTGTAATCGAGTAGACTTGATGAGTTGATGATGATGAACGAATTTGAAAAGCGAGATCGAGTGATGGCGAGGAGATGAAGGGTCGAGTGAAACTTTCAAAGGCTGCGGAATCTCCTTTGAACTTTCGAACTTGAGTCTGTCTGGATATGACACACCAAAGACATACACAAGCAGAGAGAGTGATATGACACACACAATCTCAAGATCAAACGAAATTCAGAAAGAAGTTTTTGAAAGACAATGTTTGATAACGTTTACAAAGGAGAAGAAGAGATTATAAAGAAGTAGAAGAGGTCTAGGGAGATGAAGAGTTATCCTAGGGAAAGAAAACGAAATTAAACACACAAAGACTGAATTCGAAATTTAAAGAAAACGGGCTTCTCCTTGGTGATGGGCTGCGAGACAACATTGGGCTCGAGTATGAGTGTGTGGGCTTGCCTCGTTAAAAACCTCTCTTGGAAAACCCATTGGGACAAAACCAAGAGGAGGGAAAAAGAGTGCAAGTCACACACCTCCAATGATGTCACTTAAACGGCTTGAATCACAACCAACGTGGTTGGACAAGCTTCCGGTTTAAGGCTGCCTTCCATGTGTTGTAGAAGTGTGTTGATAGCTTGATTCAACAACTTAGTCTTGGATCTTGTCATTGGTCCAGTAGCAACTTGCAATGACATATCCTCTTCAGCTCCAAGTGAATCAGGCTCCTTAGCTCTCTCTGTGGTCGAGTATCCCTTTGGTGCAGCTCCATACTCGATCACATCCTCATCTTGGTGGTCGAGTATATCTTCAACATGGTGGTCGAGCATGTCTTCAACATGGTGGTCGAGTGTGTCTTCAAACTGATCCTTAGTTCCTTGATCCAAGCTTACCATGCTCACATCACAATGATGGAAAAATTAGCTTTAACAGTGGTCGTATCTGCTAGGAAACTCAGACCCTATTTCCAATCTCATCCGATAGAAGTTTTAACTTCTCATCCGCTTCGCTCAATTCTTCACGGACCAAGTCAGTCCGGTTGATTGGCGAAATGGGCTATCGAACTCAGTGAGTACAATATAGAAAATAAAAGTCGAACTAGCGCAAAAGCACAAGTTCTGGCTGATTTTCTAACCGAACTGCCATTAGATGACGGAACCCTTATCGAAACAGACTCTACATGGAAATTACACGTAGATGGTTCTTCTTCTAAACAAGGATGCAGAATCGGTATTAGGTTCGAAACTCCGACAAAAGAAATAATCGAACAATCATTTTGATTAATGTTCCCGGCCTCGAACAACGAGGCGGAATACGAAACTCTCTTAGCAGGACTTCGGCTTGCTCTTGCAATTGGAGTAGAAAAAATAATACCTTACTGTGATTCTCAACTAGTTGTAAACCAGTTCGCTGTAGATTACGAAGCTAAGGCACCTCGAATGGAAGCCTACCTTTTGGCCGTCAAAAAGTTAGCTGGAAGATTCAAAGAATTCGAATTAGTTCGAATACCTCGAGGCGAGAACACTTTGGCAGACGCTTTAGCTGCCCTAGCTTCTACCTCAGATCCTGAACTCAAGCGAGTGATTCCAGTTGAATGCATTTCTTCACGAAGTATTTCGGATGAAGAAACAGGTAACGATAATATTTTGGAGGTCGAGCATATCGAAACTCCAGAATTAAATACCGACAACAAGAACAGTTCGCTTGTTGTCACTAGATCACGAGCAAAGTCTCAAGATGACGAGCTTACTCCACAAACAGAACTTCCTAAAAGAAAGCCGAGAAGAAAACTAAAAGATCAAGAGGTTCCCATTAAAGAACCATCTCGAGCTGAACAGTCACTTCCGGATACCGCAAATAACGAAGAAGTTATGGTAAATGATCCTGATATTCCTTCCCAGCCGGAACCAAGGAAGTTTATACTCAAGGATAATACTTCCGCTAATTATTGGGGGGCTGACTGGAGGGTACCCATCAAAAACTTCATTCTTAATGGAGAACTACCATCGAACAAATGGCAACCTCACAAATTAAGAATCATCAGCGCTAAGTATTGTATAATTAAAGAATCATTGTACAAGCGAGGCGTCAGTGATCCATATCTTTTATGTATTTCCGGGCCCGAAGTTGAAATAGTGACAAGCGAGGTCCACGAAGAGCTTTGCGGCAGTCATTCTTTAGGACGAGCAATGGCTTTCAAAATTAAACGGTTAGGATATTTCTGGCCAACTATGATTTCTGACTGCATCGATTACGCCAAACAGTGTAAAAAATGCCAGATGCACGCTCCTCTTATTCACCAGTCATCTGAATTTTTATCATCTATATCCGCTCCATACCCTTTCATGAGAAGGTCAATGGATATAGTTGGCCCGATGCATCGCTCAGAGCGAGGCGTCCAATACTTATTAGTTCTAACGGACTATTTTTCCAAATGGATCGAAGCTGAAGCTTACGTAAATATACAAGATTCTGTGGTAAAGACATTCTTTTGGAAACACATTATTTGTCGCCATGGAGTTCCTTACGAAATAGTAACGGACAATGGTCCACAGTTCATTTCAAATGAATTTGAAGATTTTTGTTCCTCTTGGGGGATAAAACTTAGCTATTCAATGCCGAGGTATCCTCAAGGAAATGGGCAAGTGGAAGCTTCCAATAAAACCATTCTCAGCAATCTTAAGAAACGTTTGAATGCTCGAAAAGGTGGTTGGTATGACGAGCTGCGACCTGCGTTGTGGGCATATCGAACAACCCCGAGACGAGCAACGGAAGAAACTCCATTCTCATTAGTATATGGGATGGAAGCAGTAGTCCCAGCCGAGCTGAATGTTCCCGGTTTACGCCGGAGCGAAGCTCCACTTAACGAAGAACTGAATTCTAAATTATTAGAAGACGTTCTCGATACAATTGATAAAAGTTGAGACCAATCCCTTATTCGACTTCAGAACTATCAACAGTTGACCGCTCGATACTATAACTCAAAGTTGAAAAACAGATCTTTAAATGTAGGAGACTTTGTTTTAAGGCGAGTGTTCGATAACACAAAAGAAGAAGGAGCTAGAAAACTCGGTATTAACTGGGAAGGCCCTTATCAAATCACAGAAAAAATCCGAAATGGCGTACATACCATTTACAGGACCTTGACGGTAATCCCGTTCAAAGGCCTTGGAATATCATCAACTTGAAAAAGTTCTATTGCTAAAGCAAACATAATCGAACTACGTTTTGGCTTGATCCCGCTTCGGGTACGTAGGCAGCTCGCTAAACACGAGTCCAGCTATAACATAAAAATAAAAATATTATTCCTATCATGGAGTCTTGTTTTTATAAATTCGATATTCGAGCATAAATATAAAAATACGTTGCGAACAATGTATGAAAAAATATTTTTAGCTAGAGCAAAAACTAGATCTAGAAGGGTTTTGGATTACAGAATAGCTTTGCTCTTTGGCCTGCGAGGTCAACGATGCTCAGAATGCAACCTGGCATGTTTCCGTACTCCTGGAGTCCTATCTCGATCCAATCGGAAGGATGGGCTTCGAGGCGATGAAGCTCGCGAGCAATATCGAGGCGACGCTTCTCTAGTTCCATTCTCTTTCTTCTAATCTCTTTTTTCTCATCTTCGAGCTCGTTCTGCCGAGTAATAAGCTGGAGAAAACAAAATGCTTTGTTTAACAAACAACGAAAGGAGTCAAGTTACTAGGTTGAACAATACCTTGTTAATAAACTCTTTAGCCTTGACACGATCTTGTGCTGATTAACACATTTGGAACCTGAATGCTGATTCCCCATCCTAACGTATGTGGCTCTTCTGGTTCGCCAGTTGATTCTGTTTTTACAAGCTCGATGTCTGGCGTTTCCAGAAGATCATCGCTTATCTTTTTAAACGATTCGGATGGATTCTCTGAAGAATCACCTTCCTTGAACATTTTTGTAGAATTATTGTTGATTAAATTCAATAATGAGCTACACCTACTCTATATTCGATATATACTCAATCACATTTAAGAGGATCAATTGACATTTCCCAAAATCTGAAATTACTTCCTTCGTGGAAAATGTAAGCGAGTTAATCACTAATTATATTCCCTAGATTAACGCATTAAATAAGATTTGAGTAAATCGGCAAATTTAAAGCAAAAGAGAAAATATAATTAATGTCGCTGGGCCACCAGCCCAATAGCATTATTACAAACAAAAGTAAATTAAGGGAATTGTTCGATCAAAAGTCTTCGTCCGATAACGATTCCAGCAAAGTGGATGATCCCGAGCAGCTTTCTGAAGATAACCCCTCGTCAGTAGATAAATCGAGGAGACCGGAAGAATGATCAATTGATTTCGCCTCCGTTTCTTCGTTTTCTTCAGTTCTTAGCATCAGAAATCTCCGAAACTCTGAAGAACATGAAACAAAAGAGGATCCGTCGCCAGTTGTTAAGGATAGATGTGATAATCTGTCCAGCGCGCGGAGGAATCTTCGAAGGCAAGAAGGAATGATAGCCACGATATCTAAACCCTTCCTCTCCCACTCATGCGGTTCAGATTCGAGGCGATGGATCTCTCTTTTTATCTTCCTTATCCGCTCGTTAAGAGCACGACGCCTCCTTCCGATTCTTTGTCTCTTATCACATAAGGCTTTATGTCTCCCAACGATCTGTTTGAGTAAACATTTTGTCAACTGTCTGAAAGAGAATATACAGTTTTCTGAAAAGACTAAAAATTAGAAAAGGAACCTTATCCAGGAAGTCGTAATATTTGACCCTTTCTTTCCCCGTTCGGGAATGAAAAAACGTAGGGTGAATGACTCCCTTTGGAGAGAATCCGTCTTCGGATTCAAACAATGGGTCCCCGTTCGAAGTTGTTATTCTTGAGCTTGACCTGAAGGAGGATAGCGGCATATTTCAGTTTTGTTTCTTGCAGTAAACTGTGAGAATTTTTCAGAATCCTTTTAAGGAAGAAAGGTGTTCGGACTCTTTTCTAAAAAAAAAAAAAACATAACGGGCCTGCTAGAGCAGACTTCGAGTCCAATTAACGCGTGGCCCATTATCCCCAAAGCCATTTTCAGGCTATAATCGAAGCCATTGCCTGGTCATTTTTATGGCAAGATTCTCATGAATTATAAAAATCTTATCCCGCGATAAAGAAAAACTTAAGCCGAGCTCCATCCTCGCTTCCGAGAGACCGGGGAAAAATACTTGTTAAGATTTTTTCTTTAAAAAAGGCAAGTGAGCCTGATCAGCTCATCTCTCACAATTCATAATGGTGGGGTAGGACTTGCAAACCACTTTAGTCCAGACCTCTTCGTCTTTGGTAAACTTCGTAATAGATTGAATAAGTTGCCTACCGAAGCCCCCTCATCTCTTCTCGAGCGTAATGTTTGGCTTCAGCGATATCGCGAGCCCTATTCCTAATTAAAAGTTCGGCCTTTTGGTTCGTTTCTTCGAACAAAGCCGTAGCCTCTTCTTACTCAGTCTTCAAGCGAAGAGCATTAGACCTCGCAAAATCTCTTTCAGCATTCGCAATTCTGATGCGTTGCTCGTTAGCTGCCAGAGTCTTCTTCATATTCTCAAAAGACGACTCGAGGGCTTTCGCCTTCTCGAGTCGCTCAGACTGATTGACTAATTTAAGTTCATCAACCTCCTTATTAGCCTCTGCGGTCTCTCTCATCGCTTGGTGAAGAAGGTTCTCATAATGGAAGATCATTCCATTAGTCTCCATAAACGCCTTCAGAGTAAAAAAAAAATGTCATTCAGACAAAAAGTTTTTTACTTAAGAAAAAGGGGTTGTCATAACCAAAATCTAAAAGATCCGAACCTGGGATAGGTAGTAGGCTCGATTGATGTACATCTGACAAATTTCCGGCCTCCAAACCGAAAAAGGGGGAAGGGATGCCCCTCCCCTGGTTTGAAAACTTCGGAAGATGTCTCCAATCTCTTCTCCGCCTACAAACAAAGGAGAATAGTAGATTAATAAAATAGCTGCAATCTGTAGCAAGTCTTGCTAAGGCTCGCGTTCTAAAAAAAAAAAAAAACTTACTAGTTTCAGAAATCGAAGCGGGTAAAGGGTTTTGAGTGCTAACACTCAATCCTTGAGACGAGGGAACCTCCGGTCTCGGCTCGTCGATTTCTTCTGGAATTACTCTGTCTCCCGGAAGAGGGAGCTCAGAGTCTAAAGGTTCTGAAGAGGGGAAAACAGAATGCAAAGGGCTAGGGGCTCGTAACGGAGAACTTAATCTAACGGTTTTGAGTTTCTCGTTTGATAAAGTATCTGAGTCTGGAGCCTTCCTCTTTGTGTAAGGAGAAGAAGTTACATCTCTCTCTCTCTCTCTCTCTTGTGCGGAAGGGCAAATAGCGGTGGCAACTGGAGGGTTGTTAGGAATCTCGGCTCCATGAGTATCCACCGCAATTGACAAAGCCGCTTCTAAGGAACCGTCATCAACCAAGAGGGTCTTCCTGTGGAAGTTACCAACCCTGGAGATTGCATCTATCCGCTTCTTTTTCCCGATTTCGGATAATTGATCCTTAAGAACCTTAGTCTCGACAAGCATTTTTCTCTTATCCCGAGCATTCAGGCTCGAGGCGTCTTTTTCTTCAGAAGGAGGATTGAGAGGGTGAGTTTGACCATCTTTGATAGCGAGCCCCGTTTTATGAATACGTTGAAGGGTGAAGGAATTCCAATTTGTTTCACCCTCGGAAACGATTCGAAAGAAAGATAAGAAATCAACAGTTGGACGAGGAATAATCTGGTTCCCTGAAATAAAATGTTGAGTTAAGAATTCTATGTCTTTCACACAAAAACAGTGAAAGATAATAAAGGATGATTCTAACCAAGTTTAGACGACCAATTTGGGAGAAGAAGACTAGAAAGCCCTTGGACGGAATGAGGATTAACTCAGAAAAAGAACCAGTATTTTTTCCAAGGCCCATCATTCAGGGGCATTCCGTCGATGAGGTTTCGGTCAAAAATAGGATTTATGGAAAAAATACACGCTGCTGTAGACTCACGGGCTCGAAATAGCCCTAGGAGTTCGCTAGTGGTGAGAGAAAACCCTGCCTCTGCTGAGACGGTCAGGGTGCTCAGGACGTACCAGAGAAAGTTGGGAGCCATTTGGGGAAAAGCGATCCCTAGATGGAGGAGGTACAAAAGGAGAAATTCCGATATGGGAAAAATAAACCGCAACCTTTGAAATAGACTTTGTACGCACAACAGTAACCTTCTCGTACTATTTCCTGAGACTCGTTGGGTCTAGGATGAGAGAATTCTATTTCTTGAGGAATGTTACAAAGGCGACGAAGAGCGCTAAGGGAAGCATGGGTCGATTGAGACCTGAAATGCGGACCGAATTTATCTCCCCTTTGGGTAAAGACTTCGTTCCCTCTGGGAACAGGGATTCCTCGACTGTCGTCTTCGTTGTTTGAGACGTAGACGGCTGGGGAAGTCATTTTTCACTAAGAGATTTTTCTTTCTCTGGTTTGGTAAAAGCTTTAGAGGTGAATGTACGCTGTAAAAGCCGTCGTTCCATTTAACCATATTTAGCGGAAAACTGCCTCGAGAATATTGGGAAGTGGGACAGTTTTCCCCACAGTATTAATATAAAATTAAGAAATTAATGATGACGGTTGTCAGGGATATCAAATCACTTGAGTATCCGAGATCGGCGTAATAGCGTAAAACATGGAGAAATTCCAGAATGTTAAAGATTTCGATTCATTAATTACTGTTTACTTAAATCTTCCAAGCCGAGCACTCAGCTCGCAAGACTTTGGGGGCTAAATGTTGGGGTCGGATCCCACACATTTTTGGTAGGATCCACTTGGATCTGTCCACGTCATTATTACATAATAATCCTCTTGGAATTAAAGATATTTTATTATAAAAATCGAGTTTAACTAGACGGGAGTTCGGTTCAGTCTAGGAGAAGAGCTCGATCCTTGCCAGTATGGAGTTCGTTCTTATTAGACAGTTCGCATAGAAGAAGGCCGAAGCGAGGAGAATATTGTTCGAGGCTCGCGGTAGCGTCAAAGCGCGGGAGTTCGGAGTCAGCAAGAAAGAATTCGAAAGATCCACGCGAAGCCCAAGATAGTTCAAATTCAAGCCGTTTCGGTCAAATTGTAACCTACATGATTAATGCGGATCAATGCGATTATGAGCAGTAAATGACCGCATTGATCATGTTTTCTCTATAAAAACAACCTCAAACGCATGTGTTTGGGAGGACGAATCTTTTTACTGATTACTTCTAAGCAATACAATATACTTTCTCTCTTTATTACTTTCGCAAGGCATTTTGTATTTCGTTCTTGTCAAATTTCTTTACTTATTTTCTTGGTTAATTTCCCTTTCGAATTCTCATATTTATTTTCTGATTTTACAAGAGTTTTTCTCCACTGAAATACATAAAGACAATCGAGTGTGAATCCTACATCCACAATTGTGATATTAATTATCGCTGCAAGTCTCATCTTTTCCAAATAATTGAATTGTCTTGTAATTATCTTAACTTAAAATGATAATTTGGTATTTGTCCTACCCATACCCCACATTGAAAAGAGTTAGGAGGGGTTATTGGTTCATGGATTTATAAGGAATTAGAAATCCAAACAAAAATCATTTGTTATTCAATCATTAATTTTAAAATCCTAATTAAAATTATGTGTTATTGGTTCTATTATTTATAAATATTAGTTAAAATCATATGTTATTCGTTTAGTCATTTGTTTTTGGATTTGAGAATCCAAATTATGTTTTAAATGGATTTGAATAGAATTGAAAGAGAAAAATCGAAGGATTCAAATACATGGGTAAACACATGTTATTTCAAAATCTATATATCTTGATTTCATAATTAATAGAGATTTTCAAATCTTATATGGATTTACAAACCAATAACACCCTCTTAGTTTCCAAAGAAATCTGACACAAGGTTAGTTTCTTAATTTTAGTGTAGAATTTGGCTATTTGCTAATATTACCCTAAAAAAATCACGAAAAAAATTTAAATATTTTTTAAATAACATGAATTTACATAAATTTCAGCAGACATTTAGAAATCGGTAACTAAATAAGATACGGTATAACACCGGTGCGCGACCGACTTCTTTTCTCTCCGTTCTCTTTCATAGCAGGTGACTTTCAGAGATATTTTCCGTCGTCAATTTCATCGCCGTCCCGATTTCATTTGGGCTTTAGAACTTCTCTCTCAGTTGGGTTTCTCTCTGAGCAGAGCTTTCTCCGGAAGATTTCAACGTTTTCTGTCCAGTTTTGGGAATTTCTTCTGCTGTAATTTCATCAGATTTCGGAGTGCTTTTATTCTGAAGGTTTCTCTTTTTGGATCTACTGGTCTGAATCTCAATTAATCCTAGTTTTTCTTCTCTTTGAACCAATTTCAAAGCTAGCAATCATTTTCACAAGGTGAAAGTTCACAGTGCTTCAAAGGATTCTCTGGTGATTACGAGTTTGCTGCGCATCTCTTAATGGATACGGTAATGGATCTGAACAAAGCGATTCAAGAGATGTCAATTGCAGATGATAAACCTCTGGTTCTTCCAAATCAAGCTAAGTTTTGTTCTACGGAGAAGAATCACTGCAGTATCATGGGAAGATTTCTGAATCCTAGTAATCAAAGGATGTCTAATTGGATCTTAGACATGCCCAGAATTTGGAGATTAAATAACAGGGTTCGTGGAGTGGCTTTATCTCAAGAAATATTTCAATTTATTTTCAAATCAGAAGATGACTTAGTTGAAATCTTAAAGACAGGAGTTTGGACTCAAGATGACTGGTGCGTGGTAATGGAAAAATGGATTGAAAAGCCTCCGGTGGACTACTTGATGTTTCTTCCAACTTGGATCCGTCTTCGTAATATTCCAGTCAATTATTACATGGAGGAAACAATTAAGGAGATTGCAAAATGTGCTGGAGAGGTGTTACAGGTTCTCTTTGATTCTGAAAAATCTCAAGCTCAAGATTATGTTCGAGTGAATGTTTTACTTGATGTTCGCAATCCCCTGAGAAACTCAAAAGAACTGCAGCTTCCTGATGGGGAGATAGTTCTCATAAGTTTTGATTATGAAAGGATACGAAAAAGCTGCTTCCAATGTCAAAGATTAATTCATGAGAAGAATATGTGTCCGTTTCACAAAATAGAAGAGAAAAATCATTCTTCTTCCTTACCAACCATCACTGAAAAGAACAAAGGTTTATTGCTTCCTACTAGTGAGCAACCTCAACCATCCCAAGCTTTACCTAAATTGCTAGCTGATGCCATGAAAGAAGCAACTCCTTCAAAGCAGTTAGTCTCACAAGGAAATAAAGATCTTGCGATATTTCCAGGTTTCTCTGCATCTGATTTTTATAAAGACTTCAATGAAGGTTTTTCTGAAGCAGGCTCCTCCGGTTTGAGTATGAGACAAAAAAATCTGAGAAAGAGGAAACCTTCTGTTCAAAACTCCATGACTGATTTAGCAGAAGAAGCACATGTTAGTAACTCTACTCATCACATTCAGTTTGATAAAGTTTTCAAGAGGAAATCTCAGATTTCAGAAAGTCAAGCTTCAAAATGCTTAAAGACAGATCAAACTACAGTGGTTCCTGATGAACCACCGATGTATCAGTAGGGCATCTTAAGCTGGAATTGTCAAGGGTTGAGGAATCCCTGGACAATTCGTAATCTTAAGGAAATGAAAAAGGATCATTTCCCAGATATCTTATTCCTCATGGAAACAAAAAAATTCTGATGCTTTTGTTTTGAAAGTTTTTAAATGGCTAGGTTATGATAAATTTCACACAGTGGAACCAGAAGGTATGAGTGGAGGATTGGCAATTTTTTGGAAAGAACAGTTGGATGTGAAATTTATTTCTGCAGATAAGAACCTTTTGGACATGCAAATTTCTCAAGGAAAAAAAAGCTGGTATGTCTCTTGTGTCTATGGAAATCCAGTTGTGACTTTGAGGTCTTTGCTTTGGGAAAGAATTAACATGTTGGGTGTGAACAGAAAAGAGGCTTGGTGTATGATAGGAGATTTTAATGATATGTTGTCTAATAAAGATAAGTTAGGTGGTCCTTTGAAATTGCTCTCTTCTTTTAGACCGTTTAAAGACATGTTAAATACTTGCGGTTTACATGAATTGGGTAGTACTGGAAATAGTTTTACTTGGGGAGGAAAAAGGAATTATCAGTGGATCCAATGCAAGCTTGATAGATGTTTTGGCAACTCTGCTTGGTTTTCAATGTTCCCCAATTCTCATCAATGGTTTCTTGAAAAGCCTGGTTCAGATCATAGGCCAGTTTTAGTCAAATTCATTAAAGATCAAGAGCTTTTTCGTGGTCAATTCCGCTTTGATAAAAGAATGGCAGACAACCCTTTACTTCGGAATGCTATTCACAGTTCCTGGAACAGTGAAATATCCAAGGGTAAGCATTCCTCTATTTTTAGCATTGCTGAATGCAGAAGAGTTATTCATGAGTGGAAGAAGTCCACAAATTACAATGCAAAGAGTAGAATTCAGAGATTAAGGAAAGAGTTAGATATGCAGTTGAGCCTCAAATTTCCTTGTTGGGACAAAATCAAAGTGATTAAAGAGCAGTTGAGTGTGGCTTTTCATGAAGAGGAAATCTTTTGGAGACAAAAGAGCAGTGAAAAATGGTTACTAGATGGAGACAAAAACACAAGTTATTTTCATGCAACAGTTAAATAAAAAAGAATCAGAAATGCTTTGAATGTCTTATTGGATGAAAATGGAATAGAGCATACTTTGAATATAGAAAAAGGTCAGATAGCTTCTGCCTTCTTTGAGAAACTCTTCAAGTCATCGTCTCCTTGTAGTGTAAATGCTCTTTTAGCAGGTTTTCAGCCTCGAGTTTCAGCTTCAATGAATTCAGCCTTGATCAAAGAGGTAACTGAGCAAGAGATCTACAAGGCAGTGTTCTCTATTGATAGTGAAAGTGCTCAAGGCCCGAATGGTTTCACAGCACTCTTCTTTCAAAAATATTGGACAGTGGTTAAAGATCAAGTTATTTCAGAGGTGACTGGTTTTTTTAAAACAGGGGTCATTCCTGAAGAATGGGATCACACACATCTTTGTTTAATCCCAAAGATTCCAAATCCTAACAAAATGACAGATGTTAGACCCATAAGCCTTTGTTCAGTCTTGTATAAGATTGTTTCAAAAATTATCTCTGCCAGACTCAAAGTCTTCCTTCCTCTCATTGCTTCACCAACGCAATCAGCTTATGTGGAGGAAAGGTTAGTCTCCGATAACATCCTAATTGCTCATGAAATCTTGCATAGCTTGAGAACTAATGAAAAGATGTCTACAGACTTTATGGCCTTTAAGACAGACATGTCTAAAGCTTTTGATAGAGTAGAATGGAGCTTTCTGGAAGGAATTCTTATTGCCTTAGGATTTGATAAAAAATGGATTTCTTGGATCATGGGCTGTGTAACTTCAGTTACATACTCTGTTTTAATTAATGGGCAACCCTATGGTTTTATTAAGCCTGAACGTGGTATTAGACAAGGGGATCCTCTATCCCCTTTTCTATTTGTACTTTGTACAGAGGCTTTGATTCATCTTTTAAATCAGGCCAAACAAGAGGGTAAAGTTGTAGGAATCCAATTCAACAATGCTGGGCCTTCTATCAATCATCTTCTCTTTGCAGATGATACACTTCTAATGTGTAAAGCTTCTAAAGAGGAATGCGAAGAAATCTTGCTATGTCTAGCTAAATATGAGAAGTTATCCGGACAGGTGATTAACTTAGACAAGTCTGCTATCACCTTTGGTGCAAATGTGCAATCAGATATCAAGAAGTGGATCCAATTAAAATCTGGAATCAAGGTTGAAGGTGGCACAGGGAAATATTTAGGATTACCAGAATGCCTAAGTGGATCTAAGCAGCAATTGTTGGGTTTTATTAAAGATAAGTTACAAGCCAGAATGACAGGTTGGTTTGCAAATTATCTATCACAAGGAGGAAAAGAAATTTTATTGAAATCAATTGCAATGGCCTTACCAGTCTACGCAATGACATGCTTCAAACTTCCAATCAGTCTCTGTAAAAGCCTGACAAGTATTATGATGAATTCTGGTGGAACAATCTTCAAGATAAAAAGAAAATTCACTGGTTAAGCTGGCAAAAACTTGCTATGCCTAAGTTCTTAGGCGGCCTTGGTTTTAGAGATCTTCAGTGTTTTAATCAGGCGTTACTGGCAAAGCAGGCTTGGAGGTTACTCAATGAATCAGAAAGTCTTTTTGCACAAATCTTCAAAAGTAGGTACTTCCTAAATTCTGACTTTCTAAATGCTTCTTTTGGAACAAAACCGTCTTATGCTTGGCGTAGTATTCTCCATGGTAGAAGTTTACTGAAAGATGGCTTGAAAAGAGTGATTGGTAATGGTGAAAAGACAAATGTGTGGATTGATAAATGGGTATTTGATGGCAAATCAAGAAGAGCTTTAGCTCTGAATTCTCTGATGAATATCAATTTGAAAGTTCAACATCTTATTGATCCAATCACTAGAAATTGGCATTGGAACAGATTGAAAGAGTTGTTTCCACAGGAAGAGGTTGAGTTAATTTCAAGACAGAGACCTTTAGTGTCTACTGCAGACTCTTTTTGTTGGGCTCACACAAGAAATGGACTATATACTGTGAAATCTGGATATGATTTGTGTAGCAGGTCAACACACAACAAGCTCTTCAAGGAAGCAGAAGCAAGACCATCTTTAAGCCCTCTCTTTGAAAAAATATGGAATATCAAAACGGCGCCAAAAATCAAAAATTTTATTTGGAAAGCTTTGAGAGGAGCTCTCGCAGTAGAAGACATGCTTAATTCTAGAGGTATTCTTGCTAAGGATGGTTGCTTATTCTGTGAACAGAGCATTGAAACAGTTAACCACATACTATTTCAGTGTCCACTAGCCAGACAAGTCTGGGCTCTGTCTAATGTGCCTTATCCTGTTCATGGTTTTCGAGATTCAATATATTCCAACTTGAATCACTTGGTGCAGATTTCCCAAACCAAAACAATTCCTCAAGATATCAGATATGTCAATCCTTGGATTCTGTGGATTCTATGGAAAAATAGAAACAAAATGCTTTTTGAAGGAGAGAGGGATTGGACCACTAAAATAGTGGATAAAGCATTTGAAGATGGTCACCAATGGTGGATTGTTCAAAATAATGGGATTCAAATGCCTGGAGCTCAAGATTTTTTGGAACAAAGATGGATTGCACCTCAAATTGGTGAGCTTAAATGTAACATTGGCTTTGCATGGTCCAGGAAAAAAGAATTATCAGGAGCTGCTTGGGTGGTTAGAGATTCTTCTGGTAAAGTGTTACTTCACAGTCGGAGAGCTTATACTCATGTACATTCTTTATTTGAAGCAAAACTTAAAAGCTGGGAATGGGCTCTAGATAGTATGAATTGGCACAATCTGCAGAATGTGACGTTTGCTGCTTCTTGTTTTGAAATCATTCAAGCTCTTAACAAACCAAAGGATTGGCCAGCTATCATAGGTCACATAACTGAGTTGTTGAGTTTTACAAATGATAAACCAAACTGGTTTGTTATCATGGAACAACCAAGAGCTAACAGAGGTGCTTATGAGATAGCAAATAGTGTCTTAACAGGTTTTAGAATGCAATCATATGTTGCCAGAGGGCATCCTCAATGGTTGAGTAAGCTATTTGAGACTGAAAGTCTTCAAAATAGAGATCATGTCTCTTGATGACAACGAGCTTTTACCTTTAGTAAAAGTTTTCTTTTTGTCCTCTTTGACCATTCTGGAGAAGGAGCAGTTGAGTAGCTTGAACGATGAGCTCCACGGATTATTGAAGAATTAGAGACTGCTATTCCATACTTTCAGACTAAAATTTGGAATGTGTGAATCCCTATGCAATGCCAATTCCTCAATATAATTCAAGCAAGAAGAAGTCTTCTAAGGGATCTAACTGCACTCCAAGTCTTGACACTGAAGTCAATTCACCAATCTCCTCAAAGTTTGAAGTAGGAGAATGTTCCAAACGCAAAAGAGACAAGAAGGATGGAGGATTTCAGATACCTCCAAAGAAACGTTAATTCACTCTGTCAAGAAATTTTTGGTAAGTTTGGAAAGATCAACAGAAGGAATTTTTGGCTCCTGCAGTGTCTTCTTGCAGGATAAAGACTGTTGACTAGGACAAAGTTTAGTTTTTAGTTAATATATCGTTCTTCAACTCTAAATCAGTTTAAAGACTCTCTTTTGTTCTTTTAAGTTTAAGTTTAATAGGGATTATCAATCTTCATGTGATGATCCAAAGTGTGTTCTTAGAATCAGACCTTAGTTATGTTGTGGATGTTTCCACTGTAATATATTTTTGTAAGGCTTGTGATGGTTTAATAATACGACTTGTGACAAAAAAAAAAAAAAAGATACGGTATGATTTTAATTAATTTTTTCCAAACAAAAAAAAAAAACAAATCCAATAAACCCACTAAAAGACCAATCGCGACCACAAAAACTTTAAAATCCAATTTCGCCTTCTCTCTCGCGTGCTCGTCACCGCCGGTCGTCGCCGCTCTCCTCCTCCACTACCACCGTGAGTTCTCTTTCGATGCTTTATTAGCCATTCCTCTTCTTCTCGTCTGGTCTTCGTTAGATACTCCTCAACATCATCGCTAGACCCAGCCGAATCAAAAGACATTGTGCTAAAATTATGCTTAATTCATGATCGGTTCTTTGGTTTCTCTCATTTTTACAGGATTTTTCCAAATTCTTTATACTTGTGTGATGGTGTTCTTGGGGTTTCTCTGTTATCAATGGAGTTCAAAAAACTTAGATTCAAAATTCGCTTTTTAGGTCTGGAATTGATGATTTCTAGTTTGACATTATACTTTGTGATTGTTTGAGTTAGATAAACCTGTTGAAACGTTATCTTGAATTATGTAATGTTTTGATACAAACGCTCTTTGATTGGAATCGATCCATAAGAATGAACCTGAGACTCATTTAGTGGCAAGCTCATATACGAGTGAGACTGAGTGAGAGATTATAGGCAATAGCTGTTTCTGAATATTGTTCGTTTGTTTTGTTATGAAGCTAATGTTTACATTCTTTGTGTAGTTCATTATCTGGTCCTGGAGTCTACGGTGATACGAAGCCATGACAGTTTCAGACGCTTATAGTCCTCCTCTGTTCAGGTGTGTGCTTAATGTTTCTGCTTTTCTGTTTTTGATAATTATGTTCATCGATAGCGAATGATGTTCAGCTTCCTCTCGTTTTTTTATTCGTATTCAGTATAGCCCCGATGATGGGATGGACAGACAATCACTACAGGACCCTTGCACGTCTTATAACAAAACACGCATGGCTCTACACAGAAATGTTAGCAGCTGAAACCATTGTCTATCAAGAAGATAACCTGGTAATCAATGAATAAGGGTTCCTTCTTTTTTATCTTTTTCTTGTTGAGTTCTTGAGTTTATGACAAATTGATTTATGTGTTTACTCTTGTACTGCTCAGGACAGCTTTTTGGCATACTCTCCAGACCAGCATCCCATTGTTCTTCAAATTGGTGGAAGAAACTTGGAAAATTTGGCTAAAGCAACCAGGCTTGCTAATGCTTACGGCTATGATGAAATTAATTTCAAGTATGAGTGTCTCTTTCTAAGTTTCCTTTCCGCTGAGTTATCATAACAACTGGTACCATTTCCATTCCTTTAAGTTCTTGTATACTGACATGCTGGTTCGTTCTGTAGCTGTGGATGTCCGAGCCCAAAAGTAAGTGGACGAGGTTGTTTTGGTGCTCTTCTTATGCTTGACCCGAAGTTTGTTGGTGAGGCTATGTCTGTCATTGCTTCCAATACCAATGCAGCTGTCACTGTTAAATGTCGAATAGGTGTTGATGATCATGATTCATATAATGAGCTTTGTAAGTTTCACCTTCCACCTATCTTCAAATTATATCTATACTAAATGGAGATTGATGTTACTCTGCGCTCACACATGCCCAGACATTCTTGTGTTTAGTTTTTAACAACGGCAAATAACAACTTTTGCAGAGTTCATTTATCGCATATCCTATCAACCTCCCTTACCTTTTCAATTCTTTATTTTTCTTCAGGTGATTTCATCCATATTGTTTCTTCATTATCTCCTACTAAGCATTTCATCATACATTCGCGAAAAGCATTACTGTCTGGACTTAGCCCATCAGATAACCGTCGAATTCCGCCCTTAAAGTGTGTGCAGGATGGCTTCCATTTCTCTTATGGTCTTCTACTTGGAAGATAATTGCTTTTACACTGCTTGTTTCCATACATCTCTCCAATTTTCATCTGCCCTTCTGCTTCTCAAATGCAGATACGAGTTTTTCTTTGCCCTTTTACGTGATTTCCCGGACTTGAAGTTCACAATAAATGGAGGCATAAACTCTGTGGTTGAGGTGAGCTTACTGAAACTGATCTTTATTTTGATTCCAAAGTTGCGACTTGTGTTTAAAAGGCCAGATCTACACTTCTTGCATTCAACTGTAGGCAGATGCCGCATTAAGATCTGGAGCTCATGGCGTTATGCTTGGGCGTGCTGTATATTACAAGTATGTGAAAGCCTTTTGCTGTGTATTCTAAATTACTGTTAAATATCATATGAGAGTTTTGTTCTATTTTATTTATAATCTTTTGACTGACTTATGGAAATCTTTGCTGGCTATGTAGTCCCTGGCACACTTTGGGCCACGTCGATACTGTAATTTATGGATCTCCAAGCAGTGGAATTACAAGGCGACAGGTTTTGAAGAAGATTAATTTTCTGAAATAGAATCTTCAACAATTTTAACTAACATCTGATTTGAAATATGTGATTTGATTTGTTGTCTCTTACTGATTTTTAGGTTCTTGAAAAATATCAAGTCTATGGGGAGTCGGTTCTCGGGAAATATGGAAAAGGCCGACCAAATCTTCGAGATATAGTGAGGGTAATGGTCTATCTAAGTCTCGATTTATTGTTATTTTCCGATGATACAAGCGTTATAACAGGAGCAAAACCTTGCTACAGCCATTGATCAATTTGTTCCACTCGGAGTCTGGAAATGGCCAGTGGAAACGTAGAACCGATGCTGCTCTCTTGCATTGCACCGTTAGTGAATTCACTGACACTCTTTTTTTTTACTTGCTATCAAACTCTTGTCACTGTGTTAATTCACCTCTTATGTTGTGCAGACCTTAAAATCGTTCTTGGACGAAGTGTTACCAGCAATACCCGACTTTGTCCTTGATTCATTTGCTTTCAAAGAGGCGACTGGACGTGAAGATCTATTTGCGGATGTACGACGTTTGTTGCCTCCTCCTTATGGAAAAGAATCATCCAAAGCATTGGAAAGGATGCCAACAAGACCTGTGATTCTTGATGAGGAGGAATGACAAATCTAGTTTTTCGTAGACAGTACTCAACAACTTATTCTTCTTGACTCGTCCTCTATACCCATTTATCGTTTGGTTTCAAAGGTGAAGTAAACCTTGAAATCCAGGGACACAATTTCTGTATTGTTTTTGTAATCTCTTTCTCTTTAGATTGGGCAGCTAAGAAAAGTGTTTCATTAAAATTAGTGTGCAGTTTACAAAATGTAGTCAGTTTAAAAAGGTGGAGTAATTATCATTTTTAATTTTCTTAAAAAAATTTGCAAGCTTAACTAAAAAAATAGAAAAATATTTGTTTTTATTTTAAAAAATGCAGCATTTTAGTTATTTTTAAATAGATTTATTATGCATAGTGCATAATATACTAATTATCAAATCATCTAATATAAATGTTGTCCTATTTATAAAATTATATAATGTCTTAGTTATCATAAGTTATGATATTCATAAATGTTTATATGTTGTATTATTGAAATTTACACTTTATAATTTCAATGTGGGTAAGATGAAAACAAAATTTGACAATAAGAAAAGATAAAACTATATAGTTACGTAAACATATGAACGATATATGCATAACGTGTAAACAATGTATGAGTTACGTACACATATGAATTTTTTTATGAAAAGTTTAGCGTCATAATAAAATTGTGACAATAAGAAAAGAGAAAATATGAGACAGTCTATATCTATGTCTTGTAACTTTACTTGATAATATGAAATATCCTCAAAAGAAATAGGCAACCTTATAAAGAATTAGGGAATATGCAAATAACCCAAGGCTAAAATCTTTTTATAAGAATAACATTTGACTAAATAATGTTTATTTGCTATAAGGTTTTTGTCAACTTTTGCTCCATATATTACCCTTTTTCATTCTCTCTTTTATCCTTCATCTCGCTAGCGAGAAAGTCCTAAATCTCTCTCTTTCTCTCATTAGATATCTCTTATTTTTGCTGGATCTCTTCTTTCTTTCTCATTCTCTTCCTCTCATGGATTTCTTCACCACCATATTTTTTTTTTCTTTTCTCTATCTCCATTTCACCCATTCGCCGGGTATCACCACCGAGTCACACTACTCTGATCCACCACCACAATTGAATCTCATTACTATCAAAATCAGCACCACCATCAATACTGAATCTTGCGAATTCCGACCGACTACGTTCATCAACATTTACTACCACCACCACCAAACTTGAACCACCGTCGTCAACACTAACACCAACGTTACCGGCTCTTCTCCTCTTTCCCCAACTGATCTTATTTCTCTACCTTCTTTATCTCCTCTAACATCGGATCAAGCCTCTTCGACAATAACTGTAGTCTATGTTCATCGCTGTTCATAAATTTAATTTGTCTTCATCGTCATATATTCTTTGGATCTGAATATCACATCCCATTTTTGGAAAACCATTGTGATTTAAATATTTTCTTATAAATGACATGATATCTTTCCAACAAATGATAAATCATTTTTACATGATTCCTGTTATTTTTACAGCTACCCTATCACCACCTCCGTAACCATCAACCACTACCATCGCCACCTCCATTTTGCACACTTTAAAGACACTCATAATTAAATAACATGAAAATTAATTATAAAAAAATCTTTAGACACCCACCAAAAGTAACCAATGGAGATGGAGATGGTCTAACAATCACATGCTACTCCTATATTTTTTAGTATGACATGCTATTTTTTAAATGACATTGTTTTTTCGTCTGATTCTCGTCGGATGTCTCTCTTTCGTTTTGAGAATTCCAGTATTGATTTTCTTTATTTTGAGATTTCGTGTTATTAAGATTTATTTCATGTTTTTTTTTTTCTTAATTACATGTATGTTTGTCTTTTGTTTGAGGGTCATTTCTTCGCTGAAAAACATTAGTTTCCAAAGTTTTTTTGACTCATGGCTATTTCTTTAATTATTTTTGAATCAAATGTTAGTTACTAATATTATCGTAAAAATAATTTATGACGAAAAAAAAACTCTTGACCAATAGAATAAAGTTAAAGCAATAGTGGTGTTTTTGAAGAAATTAGTTTTCTTTGTGAGAAAATATGAGACAATTTATTTGGTTATATAGAGGTGAGTATTTATATAGGATTAATAATAGGTTATATAATTTTCTTAATCCTTTTTCTATTTTGAGATCCTTTTTCTTGTACAGTTAGTAACTTATAAATAAAACATTTAGCATAATTTTATAATTTTGATTTTTATAGAAAATATACATATAATTTATTTATATATACTTATAATTTCCTTATATGTACGTATAGTTTACTTATAATAGTATTTTTCTATTCTTAAAACTGTTTAAATTTATAATTTTGTTATAATTATCTTCTTACAGTTTTTAAGTTGTTAAATACAAATTTTTGTTTGTCACATGGCAAAATATTTTATGGAAATATAGGTATAATTTTCTTGTAATTATCTTTTTACATTTAAAACTTTTTAAATTTATAACTTTCTTCAATTTAACTTTTTCTTTTTTAATAATTAAAAAGGAAATACTTATTTGACACATTGCAAAATCTCAAATCGATAAATTTGACAGGTGGCATGATCACGTGAGTTGTTAACTTCAAAAACTATATTTTATACAATAAGATTATTTAATTAGATACATATAGTTTCCTTATAATTATGTTCTTTATATTTTTAAAATTGTTTTATATAACATACATACATATAGTTTCTTTATAACTTATTTCTTAAATTTTTCTTTTTATTTGATAAGATACGTATATTTTTTTTATAATTATCTTATTTTTAGAATTTTTTTATATAAGATATATACGTATAGTTTCCTTATAATATTTTTAAAATAAATAAAAGGAAATTTTTTTTTTACACGTATCAAAATCTGAGATCGAGAAGTTTGACACGTGATACGATCTTATCATACTTTATCTAATAAGATCTAGATATATATATATATATATATATATATATATATATATATATATATATATATATATATTTTCTTTAGTAATTACAACTTAAAATTTTATAAGTCCAGATCAATTTGAATTTATTTATTTATATAAGAATTAATTAAACAATAAATAAAGGTATTTTACTACTATAACTCTTTGATATTGTCCTTCAACACATTCAACAAGTAATTTTTTGGATTTCATATGTAACTAGGTGATTGCCCGCGCAAATGCGCGGGAATAATGCTGTGTAAATGGTAAAATCATGTGAGATAAGGGATTGTTTAGGTGCTAGTGTAAGAAAATATGGTAAATTGTTTAGGTTTTAGTGTAATAAAATATGGTAAAAGTTGAAATTAAAAAATTCAATAAAATTATAAATGCTAAGAAAATAATAATAAATCATCTTCTAAACAAAATTGCAAGAAAATAAGAAATCAACGAACATCATCACTCCATGGCATTCTCCTTGCGTGTGATGATAGGTACTTGGTCGTTTTCAGGATTCCTGACATCCAATTTAGAACACCATAAACAGTAAATGTTCAGTCGCCAACTTTAGAGTTTTGATTGTAAACGGGGAAAAAACAAAAAATACTTACCAACAAAGCATCTCGTCGGTAATACTGAGATCCGGATTCAACATAATCCTCGTACATCCTGAAACGTTGGTACATCTCCACCTACGTTCCTGTGATAGCTCTAATTTCACAAACCTGATAATACATATCACTGTGTTACGTGAACGACGCTTCCATAAGTCATAGAACTCGACTGCAAGGTCACCCGTCAAACTATACTCTAGATGGATACACCTAATTTTAAGATTTGAAGAAGTCGTAAGACTTTATATTCTGGTTTAAATCTTTAAAAAATAGTGACTTACTCAGTATCACGTAAACCAAAGTACAACTCAAAATATCCTTCGTGAGAATGTTCCACGGAAGGAACAAAAACCAACTCTCTCACATTGACAACTTTGCCAACAACATCTATGAAACACACACATGAATAATACAGTCAGAACATGAATCGTAAATAAACTCCAAAAGCACAAATAAATACATAAATTAGGCTTACCAACGCAAATATTCGGGTTAACAATACCACTCAATATACTCACAAACTCAGTTAGATTGAAATAGGTTCTACTGGAGCACATATTAATACTTTGCACTAATGTCTACAAACGAAACACAATCTTGAATCTATGCGGTACTGGTCTCAAGATGCTGTTAACCCGTGATACATCAAAATTTTTAATGCTCACCCACTCATCGACTATCAATCTTGAAAAATAATTATCAATTAATTCATCACGAACAACGGCTTGAATTTGGGTGAACTGCAAATTAAATGTTAAAGAAAAAATCAATTCAATTTAATATCGAAAACATGTATAGAAGGTAAGTTATTAAAAAACTAACATGCTTGTCCCCCAAAATCATATTGAGCTCTCTACCCGAGCCACGCGAAACAGACCAACAATTCAAAATCTTCACCGAAACAGACCACTCACCCATGTTAGGGTTAAGAGACGCAATATCAAAATAACCAGCATCACATGAATCAGAGGTAAAAGGTATCATTGTAGAACCCATACCAAAAGATTACTTGGCTAAACAATCCAATGAGAAATAAATGCGCGATACGTATATGTAGACCTAACGATTATTTGGAAAGAACATAAAAAGGAAAATATATATTAAAAACTAAATCAGAAAATAAACAAAAACGAATATTGACTAAACGATATAGAATTTATCCATAAGATTAATAAATTAAGTCTAGAAAAAAAGAAACTAAATCTTAACAGTTAAACTGAAATATATACTAACGAAATTTAGGGATAAAAATATATCACTCTATTATCAACAACATAATAATAATATATACAAATGGTGTAAGTTATTAGGCACGCAAATACAGTTCTATTTTACCTAACGACGAAAACCGAAACCACACGATGCATTTTGACGAACAACTTTTTTGAATGAGTAATACAAAAAACAATAACCAATGACAAGTTATGCATGTCGCCTCAAACAGAGTTTTTAATTAATATCATATAACATCTTTCAGACTAAATTACCAAAACTCTCTAAAAGCGAAATGTCTAACAATCTTTCGACATGTTAAAACCGATGACAAATACCGACTTTGTAATCCGTAAATTAAAGATAAATCATCCAAACGAAAAATAGAAAGCGATACAAAATTAGGTCAATCGAGCTTCTTTGAAGACCGCCCTAGGACTCCCGCAATCATCCGCAAACCATTCTTTTAGTTCTACAACACCAGGCAGCGGAGGATCTACCATAATTTTAGAACAACCAATGTTTGTGCAATGCCACATACGATTAGACGTAGCCACTATTTTAGCAAATCTGATGATACAAACCACGACATCATCGATGTTATCTTTCCACTGTTTATGAAATTTAAAGGCAGATTCACCGGTCAGTCTGAAATTCAAATGCGTAAGCCTACAAATTTATATCACAATTGACATTATTATGACAATATTGTTGAGAGAAAATAAAATTATATATCTGTATAAGACTAAGAATCAATACTCTGTATCAATCAGGTCAAAATAAACCACAGAAATATCTTTCGAAGAGCCCACCGTCTGCACGAGTTGTATGTCATTCACATTATCGACCCTCCCGACCAAATCTAAAGAAAACAATCGGAACTAATGATTAGAGTAATTATAGGAAAAACCTAACCAAAAAAGAAACGAATATAATCTCACCTACATAGATATATGGATTACTTATACCCGTACGAATATCACGAAACCTCCCAAAGCTAAAGTAATCATAATCACATGTGAGGAAATTAAGATATTCAACACATGTATCAGGAGAGAACTGAATCTTGAATCTATGTGGAGTTGTTCTGACTAAGTCGACATCAGGGGTTAACAAAAATTTTCTTAATATCACCCAGAGATCCTCAATCAGTAATGGCGAAAACTTAGTTACCAAACTTTCGCGAATGGCGGCCCGTATTTTCGTACCCTGATTTAAATACAAAACATGAAAACATCTCAATGCAAAACTTCTTTAACATGCTAAAATACATTACAGTTTATTTTGAAGAATTACCAACCTGATTATCCACCAAAATAAGATTTAGTGAATTACTAACATCGTCGAGGTCGTGCCAAACATGCAAAATCTTAACACAAATACTCCATTCATGGATCAACGGATTCAGAGACGATATAGTGAACATATTTCTGTTATAGGTGATAACGTCAAAAGGCCACCCATCACCTCTAAACGATTCCATCGATCATGGTGGTTATAAACACCGAACCCAAGCATAAATCGATATATATATATAGATCCGAATTTTTCAATTATTTTACATTAGTTCCGGAATTATCAGAAGTAACAAAAAGTAATAATTATTTCACAGAGATACGACAATATTTTGTAGATTTTCCAATTTTAGTTAAATCTACCATATTTGCCATTTTTTTTTTGGGTTTTTTGCATAAAGTATAGGAAGTGAATATCTTCCAAATATATCACGCTATCAATTCATAACAAAGTGCATCTTTCATAATAAGAGAGTTTCTATTAATAATAATAAAAAATAAGTCATATGTCATAACTTAAAACCAAAACGCATCATTGCATAGTTTAAGGAAACAAATAAAGCATATATTAAATATGATAAATACTAATTTATCAAGAGTCCTCGACGATATCCGCGTCGTTCTTGACCAGAATCTTCGAGTAGGGGGGGGGTGGCTGTAGATACGAACATGACTCCATCCATCAAGGAGTTGATAAACTTTCCACCAGCGTAGAACACACGTAGCATCCGCACCAATCACATCTCTAAATCGATCATAGCACTCTATCGCCACTTCTCCATATGCACAACATTTGAGGGTCTTCTTCCTATTTATTTATCAAAATAAAAATGTATATGAATCAATAAATATATTATATCATAATTTCAATAAATATATTACATTATAATTTCAAATAACCAAGGATAAAATAAATCGTACTCTTGATCTTCAATGGTGAATGAGTATCTGTATCCCCCTATGACAGATGGTTCATCAGTCACGTTCGTAAGACCACTCGCCTCGATGATCCGCCCAACCAAAGCTACAAGCAAATATCAATATTTCTACATTAGCAAAACAAATAACTAAAACCGCATAACGTTCTGAAAAGCATAACAAACTAAACTTACTTATCAGATAAGAAGCATCATGATATCCATTGAAAATAGCACCAAAAGGTGTAGCGACAACATAGTCATCTTGAGAGAACGAAGATGCTTCTTTAACGATAGTACCATCATAGAACATTATCTTAAAATCGCTCCTTGTTAGTTTAGTGAATCCCGAATTCTCCACAACTCTGAAATTCATAATAGTGTAGAATTCATCTTCTTCAATAAACGTTGAATAATGAGAAGTCAACGGTGAACAAATACGCGCTTCGATCTGATTACCCTGCATCCATAAAACCAAATAATAAATTATCGATGGAACACGAACCGGATCAAGGAAACAACAATTAGAAACTAAATTGCCAAAACCAAAATCACAAAAATCGTGAAACCGCAAGCATCCATAACAACAAAGTCTAATACATATCTAAATAAAAGCCAAATCTTATTTCGAACCGATACCTTATCATCAACCAGAAGTAACCCTAGCCCACCCTTTGATATATAGTCATCGGTGTGGAAGCGACGCAAAACTTAAACGTGAACATGCCATCCAACTATTGCAGGGTCCAACCGAGAGAAATCGTTGTAACGTTCAATAGAAGACGATGTGAACCGAGAAGACATATCTGCTTCTATGCAAAAAAATCGTTATGCGGAGTAAAACAATGTTCTGCCCACAAAAACGTTCAACAACTACGGTATATATAGGGAAGTAACCTAGACAGGGAAACGTCCCAACGCTTTTGTTTTTACGTTCGATTGTTTTCCTTTGTCACGACACGTACCGTCACAACCCCCTTTTTTAAAAAAAAAAACATTTTGCGTGACATTTTCCATTTTATTTTCTTAACATTTTTATTAAAAGATGGCAATATCCGCTGGAATTTCCTTCCATTTAATACACAAAATGTATAACAGAAAATAAAATTAAAACAAAACAATTGTCATAAACTGAAAGCCCAAAACAGCTAGTTAAAGGAGACAAAAACCCTAGAATCAAACTAACGAATGTTTTGGAAAACTTCGTGATAAACAACATTTTTAGTGGTCTTTTGAAGCTGTCCCCTATCATCTGTTATCAGTATCTTGAGGCCTTTCCTGGATGTGACTCTCGAAAGTGCAACGTACAATTGCCTGTGCGAAAAGACAGGCTTAGGTAGATACAAACCTACATTAGTCAAAGTCTGACCTTGACTTTTATTAATCGTCATTGCGAAAGCAACAGCAATCGGGAACTGACAACGTTTCATTCTAAATGGAAACTTCGTCTCGGTGGGACTCAAGAACATTTTAGGAATCACAACTATGTCTCCAACTTTCGTACCGGTAATAATTCTAGCTTCTATAACCTGATTTGCTAACTGAGTCACTTCTAATCTTGTACCATTACAAAGTCCATTCTTAAGATCAATATTTCTTAGAACCATGATTGGAACTCCGACTTTCAATACCAGTCTGTGATTTGGCAACCCCGAGACTTCGATGCTGTTTAAAAACTCTGGTGTATAAACCATATTATCTCTTTTGTCCGCATCAGATAATTCAATACTATCGCAACTAAGATAGACTCTCTCTTCACCTAACAACCCCGGGGCATCAACATGAATGAAAATTAAAATAATAAGCAACATTAAATCTACTACCAAACTAAAATAATAAACAACATTCTTACGCATGATTTTCAGTTTCAAATGTAAGTTTTTAACATTAATTTTTTACCTTCCATGTTTGATAGCGCATAGTCGTTGATCACGCACACGTCATTATTTTTCGGAGTAAGAATAGCCCTTTCTTGGAAAAAAGAAAGTCCTTTATCCTTGACCAACGTTGACCCATAAACATTATGTACGATGGCTTTGATTGGATCACCACATTTAGAAATCAGCAAATCATCAGGAATCTCCACATCAGCATCGCCATCGTCTGTCTTGTTAATTGTACCATCTCCTATGTCAAGAATCCATTTTGCAAAATCTCTGAGTTCCTGTGCACCACCATCCAAATTACCATCTAAAAGTCTCATGTTCTTGGTTAGCCTCAACAGTCTGCAACTTTCCCAGATATACGACGAATTAATAGTGGCCAAAACGGTTTCCTCTCTACCTGCACCACTGATTACTGGCAATATTTGTCTAAAATCTCCTCCAAAGACAATTGTTTTACCCCCGAACGGCCGATCAGTATTACATCTCATAACATCGGAAATACTACGATCCAACGTCTCAAAACAATGTCTACTCATCATAGGAGCCTCATCCCATATAATTAAGCTAGCTTGTTTTACCAACTCACCGAGATGGGATGATGGTTTCATCGCACACATACTAAATTCATCAGCCGTTAGAGGTATCGAAAATCTTGAATGTGCAGTTCTACCTCCAGGCATCAGCAAAGAGGCTATCCCGCTTGACGCTACATTAAGAACAATAAGTCCCATAGACCTTAAAGCAGCCGATAAAATACTCCAGACGTACGTTTTGCCTGTGCCCCCGTATCCATATAGAAAAAAGACACCGCCTATTTTATCTAAAACTGCATGCATCACTTAATCGTAAACTTTTTTTTTTCATCTGTTATCGTCGCTAGAAGTCTCACATGATCTTCCGCTTCTGTTTCGTGGTTATAACCAAGCTCATCCAACAACAGCCGATTTGTGCTCGTATCAAGAGATATATCATCAGGTTGCGGAAATCCTTCAATAGAAGACAGAGTCTTCCCGTTATCCCGTAGCAAGAGTTTAATAGACGCCAACGTGTAATTTTTTATTTGTTTATCAGAAAGCGTCAAAGCTGAAAACCACACAAGACATGCTATTATTATTATTCAATTAATAAGACAGCTATATATATTTCATAAACAATAGAGATGATCCACCTACCCGGATTCCTCGACACTCTTCTACGTTCAAATAAGATACCTTCCGACAGTAGATCACAAGTCTCCTCCCAAACTCGCAAAGATTTTACTATATCTCCGGCGATGATCATCATCACAAATAATTTTCGCAAGGGTAAACCTTTCACGAAATAACTCGCTTCTTTTATAGCATCTATAAAAATTCGGTCGTCTGCGAGCAACCCCATTGCATTGCAAGCATCAACAAACTCAGGATATAAAATGCCATTAACCGTTTTGATGTCATCGAAAGACGTAGGACCGGTTACAGAATTTAGCAGAAGCCTTAGATAATACTTGTTTCCAAGGGAAGGAGAGACATACATAATCCTTCCTATCGAGAATCCTTTTACTCGGAGTTTCCAGATACGCTCTCTGCTTTTCCAAACAAACTTAGATGGAAAATCCGCATATGTCAATTTTTTGGCTTCTGGATACACTTTGTTACATTCCATCCAAGCCAAGAACATTGTACGACCAATAGATTTGCGACTTATAACCTCATCAACAGGATCATTCGGATCGAAAACAACAACCTCTTCACCAGGGAGATGAAATGTAAGTTTTTCTACTGGTGTAGACCGATAATGTGTAGCAAAAGCTAATATTCTCCAAGTGGCCTCGCATGCAGATATATATATATCTATAAACGAAAGGACATAGAAAATATTGAGAAGGAGGCAATAATTTCAGAACTCCCAACAATAGTATTTAGTCTAAGACGATAACATAACATTTTATAAACTATTAGTATCATTTGGCACCTGCATGTATAATATTGCTTTATTTCGTCATGGACTTCCTCTTCTTGACCATCTTTTTGTATTTTTGCTCTAATGTAATTGGGTCCTTTGTGGATATACTTGAAGAGATATTTGATAGATCGTAATTGATTGCACCACTCGACATTTATATGAGCACGATACCTCTTCGATAAATAAGCGTTATATATATGGAACGATGTACCTATTATCGACATTAAATTTTTGCTTCACGATGAATTCGCCATCCGCCCGCCGTCTATAAATAGGATACCCCTCGTCATCAACCTTAGTCTGATCACTATAAGGCCTAGGGTAGTATTTGGTGCATCTGCCTTTTTGCATACACGAACAGCTGGGATTAACAACTCCGCATGGACCATGCACCATCATATCTGCTACAACTTCATACAAAAACGGCTCTAACTCTGGATCAGGAATTTCTGCACTAATATGTTTATCAATATCATCAGTAGTTGGCAGTTTTGATCCTAGAGCTAGGAACAGGACCATATGTGCGTGTGGTAGACCTCTTTTCTGGAACTCAATCGTGTATAAAACTGTAAAACATACAAAACATTACAGAATGAGAGGATAAAAATTTAAGATTCTGAAATTCTATATCTAAAATAATAACACATAATTTATGCGACACACAAATATCGCTATAAAATTTTGGTAAATCTTACCAGAAGAGACAGTTCCCAGCTTCTTATTATGGGTAAGATCATGAATGAGATTATCGAGTTTCAGCTTAAAAACCCTACAACAGATGTCGCGCCTATCCTCGGGTTTTAAGTTGTATTTTTCCAGATACCTAGTGATCTCGGGCCACGCAGGATTACAAGTTATAGTGATAGAAAGATCAGGAAAGCCATAATACTTGCAAGTAGCCATCGCATCAAGATAATGCTGCGTCTTGTACCTAGGCCCTCCGGTGAAAGAAGCTGGTATCATAATTTTATTGCCTTATGTGGAAAGATTTTTCTTTCCTTTCTTAGAAATTTTAAGAATCTGCGAATAGCTTTCACAGCGGAGATTTTTCTGGTTAAAAAACAAATAACGAAGCCTGTTGCTTTCGATCATCGTATACGCATCAACCAGAAACTGCTGATATAACCTCCTGGATATAACAATCGTAGGAGATTCACCTCGCCTCGATTGAATGCGATACGCAAAGAATTCTCTCATCGTCACCTTTGTTCTTTTTAGCCCGCCTTTATCGATGAATCCAATGTCGATACCTAACCTAAATCCATCCTCACCGTAAGGAAAAAGCAAAGGATACTGTAGAGGGAGGTAGGATGGGTGCAGCTCACTTATACGCTGAAACCCTCCAGAATTAGCCTGAAGCACTACATCACGCGGTTTAGGGTTTACATCTCCCATGATAAGCCCAGCAACCTCGTCAGTCGTAGGTATATTTTGTACTCTACCGTCGCTATCTCGATGATTTCTCAAAATCAACTTAAAGCCGCTGGTATCTTCACATTCTGCTAATCTATCTCTAGCTAATCTAAACACGATGACGCGTGGGTTGTTAGCATCTAACATATCCTTCAAGGTCTTAACGATACTCTTCTTTATTTTCTTACCCGGTCCTTTTTTCGCTAAAACAATTAAAAACAACAAAAATCGGAAGTTAATTCGTAGACATAATATAAAAAGTATATTACAATAAACAACTCACCCCATAACACCCATCCTATTCGAGACTTCGTTTACGGTATCATGAATATAGAGCTGCGAGAAAGCAGGACTTTTGGAAGGCCCAGGCAAAAGTTCACCGATGCGATGATAATCTTGACCATGCATGCGAAACACATACGGTGCATTCCCATAGTTCACGGAATTATCAATTTGACCACCAAGCGACGTGAATGAGAACATCATATTGTATGCTCTGATTAAACCACGGAAATTTTTGCTTGTCTCATCCTTGCCATACAACATCGACATAACCACAGATGGAGGATTTTTTAGTTTAGGCAGCTCCACTTTACCCTTCATGCAACACGTAGAAAATATAGGCCTATTTTTAGCTCCACGCTTGTTAATCCGCTCGCCAAACAACATATAAGCACCGCAATTCTGACAGGTATAAAACGGATCTCCATCATCAAAATAACCTGACACAAGAAGCACTCATGTACACAATAATATCAAGTATCTTAAAAAAAAAAATCAAAAAACAACCATAGTAAGTACCGTTTTCTGTTAATCCAGGTTTCACATTTACGATCGGTATGGATCCAAACCCTTCCTGTTCCAAAATACACTCATCGGCGTTATCCAGATGTTCAACCAAATCGTCATCCATTGCATCATCGTCGTCTGTTTGGTTCTCCCTATCACCATTATCAAAATCTGAATCGGTTGCGAGGAAATGCACGTAATCATCTTCGCAAATCGGCAACACCAACCCTTGTATATAGCATTTTTTTCTTTGTTAATCACACATACAATTTCGAGAATTAAAACTTAATATAAAAAAGCTACGTACCGGTTTCTGGTGGTCTTGTTCTCGCTTTTATCCGTTTTGATTTAAGGATTGCTACACGACGCGCTCTCGCACGACAACAAACATCCTTAGGAGGTCGTTAATTTAATAACGCACATAATTCATCAGATATCATGTTTTCACATGCTGCGATAACACGTGTTCGATTTATCGACTCCATGCCTAGAAATCGTGAATATTTATTAATCACAACGGAAAATATAATATGTCACTACAACTTAATTACGCGTGTGTGGGCGATCTTGTTAATTAAATTAATAAATTTTTTAAAAATTATAGACTTAACCCGATAATCTATTACGGAAGGTAATCCTTCGAGCTCTGAGTTTCTCCATACGATAATTTCTTGCATTTTTCGCACCATCTTTGGGTACATCGAGTAAATAGTCGAAGTTGTTACTATAAACATGGCGATGTATACGTCGATGATCCCCTTCGGACAGTCATAATGAAAACAAATCAGAGTGATAGACAAGAATCTTTTATAAAAAAGGATTATAATTATACGACAACATAAAATATATAACGTATGCAAGCTTTGCAATCTTATTCCTCACCTCTACCACGTTTCATTGTCTCCAAAACCAAGAAGATCGTGAACACAGAGGAAACCAACGGAAAATTTAATATAACAATAATCTACTATGGTATTCATTAATAGAACAACTGGAAATATTATATTTTAATATTGCGATATATATTACTAACCAATATATTTTTTAGATATACTCAAATTTTACTTTTTATACTGATTGTAAAAAAAGAATGAATTTTATAGAATATTTACTTTAACAACAAATGCATTGGTAATACCTATACATAACTTCGGGAGAAGATGAAAATCTCACGAAAATAACTATAAAAAGTAAACTGAAAACTGGAAATATTATATTTTTATGATATGTTATATAGTATTAACCTTTTTTTTTTTTTTTTTTTTTTTTTTTTTTTTTTTTTGTCATCTTATATAGTATTAACCATATACGTGATTCGAGCACAACGAATTTTACTTTTTAAATTAATGTCAACTCATAAATACAAGTTATAATGACAGAAACTTTATTTTTCCATAGCTTGTTAAACTTCACAAATATGGTCCTAAAATATTACTTGGAGATAAAATGAATAGATAACACAACCGTGAGACCTGTATAAAATTCCAAGAAACCATATAGCAAACGAAAGTACCTACTCAACATACAGCAGCTATCATGCATCTCACAGTATAGGACGTTGTTTCATTTAGTTGTTCCAATTAACAGTCTGATTTTTTATTTTTCTTTTTCGACGCCAAACGAATCATAGATAACATAAGTTGTTTGACGGTCAACGAACAAGAAACTATGTGTTTTAACTATCGCGTTTTATGGTGCTTACAACTCATTGCGTAATTATAAAGATACACCGGCAATATAAAAAAAAAAGTATAAGAGAACGCAAGACAGGAATAATAAAATAAAATCTTCATTGCAGCGTTAATAGATCAAAACACCATCTATAAAAAAATGTTCTATTATTTTGCCGAAACAAATATAATATTATAGAGAGAACCAAGCAGAAACATAGTTTATAAAACCCTAAAATAAACAAAAAATAAATTAAAACGATGAAAACCATCTAATCTATCTTAAGATTGTTAAACTGATCACGCATTTTATCTTCCAACGTAGGATCACATGTAGGACCACCAGCTAAAGCGACTTTCTTCCGTAATTCCGCATAGACATTGAACGTAGAGCCTTCCTTACGCATAAATGTCTCAAAGTTTTGGATTTCATTGTAGTCAGGCTCCAGCTCTATAACAAAATAATAAAACATTAGCCATCTGACGATATTTGTAAACATTGGCAAAAATTAACGGTGTACATTTACCATGATCGTTAAAAAGAATTTGTTGTGGAAACAACACATCTTTAAACAATACATCCCAGGTAGCATCCCAAACCGATAACGGATCTGCCTCGCAGAAAACACCCATCAGCATAACAAATAAACCACGCAATCTATCGACCGGCACCACCCACGAAGCGGCTTGTTGGATAGCTACGATGCATTCATCCGTCTGGCTATTATGGGTTGAGTTAGTGTTTTGCTTGTTAACCTGTCCGATCAAAACATTCACGTATTAATAATCAATAAACATCATTGTTATTTTCAGAAAGAGAAAGCCAGTTTAACGCAAAACCAATAAACTATATCAGACCAACATCAAGTACCATCTCCATTGGGTATCTCACATCAATATAATATTAATTTAATTATCTTAATTAGTTATATTTATAAATTAATTTTTTAATAATTTTGAATTACGTTAAATAAGAGTTAATTAGTTATAGTTCTACGTTTATCAAGAGGGCTTTCATAAGACTGCACCAAAAAACTGTCTATTTGCTCTATTTTCTTGTTATCATGGTTATAGCCAGACTCCACAATAATTTCTATGTTTATCAAGAACTTTTTTATCAGGCTGTAGCAAACAATCAATTTTGCTCATTTTACTGTTAGCATGGTTATAGCTGTATCATCAATCATCAAATAATTTCTACGTTCATCAACAGGGTCTTTCATAAGACTGCACCAAAAACCGCCAGTTTTGCTCTTTTTTTGTTATCATGGTTATAGCCAGACTCCTCAATCAGCAAATGATACCTATGTTTATCAAGAGCTCTTTCATCAAACATCAAAAAACAGTAAAATTAGCTCATTTTTCCGTTATCATGGTTATAACTAAACTTATCATACAACAAATGTTTTCTACGTTTATCAAGATCTCGACTGCAGAAAAACCATCAATTTTGCTCCTTTTTTATGTTGTCATGGTTCTAGCCAAACTCCTCAATCAGCAAATGGTTTTTACGTTTATCAAGAACTCTTTCATTAAGCTGGAGAAAACTGTCAAGTGTGCCATTTTTTATATTATCAAGGTTATAGCAAAACTCATCATTCAGAAAATGATGTCTACGTTCATGAAGAGTTCTTTCATCAAGCTATAGAAAACCGTCAATTTTTCTCCTTTTTATGATGTCATGGTTATAGCCAAACTCTTCAATCAACAGATGGTTTTTACGTTTATCTAGAGCTCTTTCATTAGACTGGAGAAAACTGTCAAGTTTGCTCCTTTTTTCGTTATCATGGTTATAGCCAAACTCAACAATCAAAAAATGATTTATACGTTTATCAAGACCTCTTTCATCAGGCTGTAGCAAACTGTCAATTTTGCTCATTTTACTGTTATCATGGTTATAGCCATATCTTCAATCAGCAAATGATTTCTACGTTTATCATAAGGTCTTTCGTAAGACAGCACCAAAAAAAATCAATTTTGCTCATTTTTCTTTTGATTATTGTTGTAGCCAGACTCCTCAATCAACGTATGATATCCAAGTTTATCAAGAGGACTTCCATCATGCTACAAATAACCGTCTATTTTGTTCTTTTTCCATTAACATGGTTATAGCCAAACTCATTAATTAGCAAATGATTTCTACGTTCATCAAGAGATCTTTAATCAGGCTGTAGAAAACTGTCAATTTTTTTTTTTCTTTATGTTATCATGGTTATAGCCAAACTCATTAATTAGCAAATGGTTTCTACGTTTATCAAGAACTCTTTCATCAACCTGCAGAAAACCATCAATTTTGCTCCTATTTTTGTTTTCATGGTTATAGCCAAGCTTATCAATCAGCAAATGATTTCTATGTTTATCAAGAGATCTTTCATGAGGGTGAATAAAACCGTTGATTTTGCTCTGTTTTTTGTTATCATGGTTATAGCCAGATCATCAATGAGCAATTAATTTCTCATTTATCAAGAACTTTCATCATGCTGCATAAAACCCTCTATTTTGCTCCATTTTTGTTATCATTGTTGTAACCAAACTCATCAATCAACAAATATCACCGTACACATATTATTTTAATTTATATAAATCCAAGTAAATCACCAAAATAAATATAAATTTCAGGTTTTATATTCTCTGTAGTACTCATAGCAATAAGCTTAATATCATTTTGGGTTTTGTGCAAAAAAACCCTCCAATTTGTCCATTTTTGCAACTTTACTCTTCATCTCTGAAAAATGCAGATTAATCCTACGAAGTCCAGAATAATACGCAATGTAAACCTTATTCGCTACTGTCAAGTTCGTAAATTTTTGACAAATAATATGTCAAATCGAAGCCCTCACGATGAAAAAATTAACGCTAATATTAGAATTTTTAAAAACTTATGTATGTGACAGAAAAACGTCTACAATATACGTATAAAGATTATATTGCGTATTATTTTCGATTTCGTATGATTAATCAGTATTTTTTGGAAATAGATGGTAAAGTTGTAAAAATGGGCGAATTGGATGGTTTTTTTACACAAAACCTTATCATTTTCTAAATTCGCATTATTCGATGAATATGTAAATGTTTTTTTGCCAAACTTCAAAATAGTTTACTCACACAATATGTAAATATTTAATATATTTTAAAAACTTAACCGTTTGAAAACTATTAATTATACTTTCTAAATATTAACCGGAGATGTAATTAAACTTCTTGTCCAATTCTTTCTTGTTGCCATTTATAAAAAAAATGTAGAATATTTTTTAAAAAGAATTAATTAAATAATAGCCTTATCATTTTAAAACCACAATGAAATAAGGAAATTATCCTAAATCTAGTGTCGAGAAAAGTCAATCACCATGAAAATTAATTACTCTTTTCCTTCATTTTTTCCCATTTTTATTGAGGATATATATATATGAGATGGCAATTTTCATGTAGTGCTGATTTTTTATTTAATTCTGAAAGATAACAATTACCAACTTGTATATTCTCTAAATCTTAATTTTAATTTTTATATTTTCATATCGGATAATAATCTGAATATTTTATTATCTCGGATAATTTAAGTTTATTCATTCAGATAATTAAGTTTAAAAAATAAATTTATCACACAATATGTAAATATTTTGTTTATTTTAAAACTTAATAAGAAAAGATAGACTACTTTTTGTTACAATGTTATTAAATAATTTTGCAGCTTAAACCCAAACACATAATGACAAAGAACCCAAGCACATGTGATTATCATAGTGGTTTCAAGGACACATGGAAACATATAGACTCACTTAATTTTTAGTCTAGGTTCAAATAACTGTTTATTAATATGCAAATTAATATGTTTTTTTTTGGCAAAGATAACTTCCGTTTTTTTTTCCTGGTTTTCGTACCAACAAAACATTATTTAATTTCTATCTTCTCGTATAAAAATATTGAGACGTACAATGTACTTCAGCTGCAAAGTGGCTTTGCTTATAACAGTTGTTGCAGAGTCTAAGGTCCCCATGTGGGAGCTGGCGAGCAGTGCAAACTTTTGCTTGGTGTCCGGCAATACCACATCTGTGGCAAATGCCTTCGTTGGTGCAGCTATTAGCCATGTGACCTGGTTCACGGCAGTTCCAACAAGCAATTTCGTGGAACATTCTGATACAATGCGTCTGGAGAGTTTTTAATGATTAGGTTATCAAACTACACGGTATAGATTAGAGAATTTCATCCATTTGGTATAATATTGGCCAGAAAAAAATAAATCCAAAAGAAGACACATATATGATTATATCAATCAATCTAAATCAGCTAAAAAATTGTGACGCCCAAATCCATCTTAAAACCACCTTAAAAGTTTGTATGGTGTGTTATCATAAAAGGTATCAAGAGCTTTACATAACAATCAAAACCAAGTTAAAACGTGATACACAAATACAAAGATGGAAAAAGAAAGGCAAGCATACTATGAATAGTTTTACCCAAGAAGGCCATGATTGTGCCAGATTGAGACATTAAGACAATTGCGAGCAAAATGACCAGGTCACTTGCTGCACGTATTACTGTTTGTACCGAGGTTGTAACAACGAATAACTATAGGATTTTCGGGGAGAACGAAGTAACTTCTTTATTAACAACGAACGAGATCGGTTAGTTACAGGGAGAAATGACGAACGTACAGACGATGAGCTACGAACAACCAACGAATGTATACGCAAAGAACTATGACTAACGAACGACAGTTTACGAAGAGAACTACGAACGAAAGTTTACGCTGTGAATAATTCTCCAATCCTCTGGATATTAACCACCGGGTCTTCTTGTTACCAATAGTGTCTTATTTATAGGACAATCATTGTGACCTAAGGTCTCTTCTGTTCCCTCAGTAAATTACCATTTTACCCTCCAAGCTTGATGGGCTGAATTGGAGAGACAACAGGCCCGATAAATAGTTGGGTCTCTGTTTGGGCCAAATGGCATTTTGTGGGTGAAGCCCATATCCAACAATAAGCCCCCCCCTAGTCCAGCAGACGAGAGTTTTCTTGAATCTGGTGAACGTGTCTTCTGAATTGGATATATGTTGATTTGGCTTAAACAGGGGCGCATGGCTTTTTCCGGTGATTTGTGCCGTGGGCACGTTTTTTCGAGGAGCGCGGAGCTCGTTCCGACGATTTGTGCCGTGGGCACGTTTTTCGAGGAGCGCGGAGCTCGTTCCGGTGATTTGTGCCGTGGGCACGTTTTTCGAGGAGCGCGGAGCTCGTTCCGGTGATTTGTGCCGTGGACACGTTTTTCGAGGAGCGCAGAGCTCGTTCTGGTGATTTGTGCCGTGGGCACGTTTTTCGAGGAGCGCGGAGCTCGTTCCGGTGATTTGTACTGTGGATTTTTTTTACTTCGGTAAACGCGCGTGGTACTGACACTTTTCTCTATATATATGTCCCCTCCTTTTACTCTTTTACCACTTTCATCTCTTCACTTTTCCAAAAGGTAAACTTTCTTTCTCTTTCTTCCTTATCTCTTTTGCTTTCTCTCTTTTTTTTGTGTGGTTGTGGTTCGGTGGAGAAGGAGATGTGGTGAGAGGTTTTTGGTTCGGCGATTTGAGACCGTGGTTCGGTGGAGGAGGTCGTTCGGTGGTTCGTGACTCGGCTCGGCGAGAGAAGCTTCGGCTGGTTCGGTAGAGAGCTCGGTCCGTGGTTCGGTGGAGAGGAACACGGTTCGCCTCACAAGTTTTGGGAAGTTGAGCATCTGGTTCGGTGGGATAAAGGAGAGAGGAGTTCTAGTTCGACGTGGTAGCTCCTTCGGCGCGGTGGCTCGTTCGTCCCGGTAGCTCGTTCGGTGGTGCACTTGGTTCGGCGAGCCGGTTCGGTGGTTCGTGGCGACGGTGGTTCGGCGAAGAGCTTGGTTCAGCGCGAAGTTGAACCGGTGAGGAGCTTGGTTCGGCGGGAAGGTTGGTTCGGCAAGAAACTTGGTTCGGCGGCTTGCGACGTGGAGAACGGTGGTTCGTTTGTGCAAGTAGAGGAGACCAAGAGGCGGTCCGTTCGGAGAACAGGCTTGGGTTTGGTCATTACGGCGGTGGTTTTAGTGTGAACCGGTTCGAAGAGGAGGGAAATTGTGTGGATCGTTCGTTGTAACCCGCGACTTGTTTTGGTTTGACGATGGATCGCGAATGGTTAGGTATGAACGGTGACGTAGCAAACCAAGGAGTTCACTATGGGGGGAATGATGAGTTTGGCTTGTCAATTGAGGACTTTGGTGGTCGCGATTTGGCGGAGTATTCCGGTGAAGTTGATGACGGAGACTTGGGAGAGATTGACAGTTTATTGGGAATGGTTCCCGTGGTTACCAACTGTGGCATCGGAAAAACTCTGAGCCAACTTGAAGAGCATCGTAGATTCGATGAGTCGAGAAAGAGCGGTGAATACGGAGGCGACGAAGTTAGGGAATGCAAAGTTACCGCGAACCCTGTTGGAGATGTTTGGAAGAGGTCGGTTGTTTTGGGGCTTTGTTGTCCAAAACAAGCTGCGCTTGGCATCGGATCGACGTCGGTTCCTGTTGCGCGTGATGGCGGGAAATCGTTATGCACTGTAGAGAGGTTAACCGATTTATTCGAGCAGGGAGTTTTTCCCGAGGATTTGGCGATTATGGTGCCGAAACCGCATCGGCGTCCTTGGAATCCTCCCAAAGGATATATGCGTATGCGAGGATTACTTCACTGACGGCCAACTTCGCTTTCCTCTCCTAGATTTTCTCGTGCAATATTGTTTTCGACGGGGGATCGCTTTTTCTCAGCTTTCTCTTGGTTCGGTTCGCAATGCAGTTGGCTTGATGATGTTAGGGAACGACTGTGGTGTAGAGGTCGATACCGATCTTTTCGAAGAAGCTACTACTTTCTCTGTTATGGCAGATAACCCGGGTCTTTGTCAAGTGAACGCTAGGTCGAGTCACAAGATAGTTCATGGGGTGAAAAGTAAGGTTGTCGACTGGCGGCGATATTATTTCTACGTGCAAGTGTCTGAGATTTCGGCTCCGGCATCTAGCTCTTCTCTTGCTACCGAGTGGAACTTGTTTCCCGGTAGACTTTATTTGGATACGACTACATGGAGTGAATGCTTGCATGGTTTTTGATCGTATTTTGTTTTCTGTTTGCAGCGCACGATCCTCGACCACGTAAAGCTCGCAACGATATATCTGTGGGTCTACGTGCGATTTGGACGAGAGGATCCTTGTTTTGGCCAGGAGTTATCAAGTCGTCTTGTATTCGTATGTTCCTTTGCTAGTTCGTTTGTTTGATTGTTTCGCATTCGTTCTCTTATACGAAAGTGTTTTGCAGGTTCACCGTCACGTTTGGAGATGGGGAAAGCGAGCTGTCGATTTTCCGAATTATTCTGACTCATTCGGGGTGAGTGGTATAGTGCCGAGCGAGACCGAGACTATCCAGATCGATGAAGAGCCGGAGCAGGGAGTTGTGCAGCCGCAGCTGGTGGCTGAGCCGCAGCAAGACGTAGGTCCTGACGTTTCGGGGAGAACTGCGGTCGTTCCTGGCCGTCGGGCTGTTAGCGAGGACAGGGCGGCTAGGGTCTCTGCTGCTCGTTCCGGGAAGAAGAAGTGTCAGGTTCGACTAACGAGGCCGCCTTTCGTGTTCCCCCCGATGTTGATGTTTCCTTACGTAGGAAGGTTTCTCATGGAGGCCATTCACGGGAGTCTTCTGGTATCGTACGAGAACGGGGGAGTTCTGCTCAAGAGGTCCGGGGAGTTGACTATTCTTTCTCGTTCAACTATGAGAAGAAAAACGAACCATTCCCGGTTAGCAGGAGTTCTTGTGGTGACTTCGCAAGCAAGGTGTACGGATCTCCTCACGAGTTTCCTCCCGTTGATTCTCTCCTGGGGATGAATCTTTATCAGACTTGGGCTTGCAAGCAGATTCAGGTTCGTTGGATTTCCATTTGGACAGGTCTTTATCATTTCTCTTCTTTCTATTTTTTGAGTTCTTCGAACGATTTTGTTGTTGTTCTCAGTCGATCAGTGCCGGAAATGCTCTTGTTGATTTTTACGATCGCCGAGCGAAGGATCTTGAACAGGAAACGGTCGCTCTTAAAGCGGAAAACAAGACCTTAGGTTTTTCTGCGCAAAATCGGTTGCGTGCGTTGAACTCGGAAAAAGGAAATGTCGGAAATCTCGAGGAGCTGGTCGAAAGGCTTACGGCACAGCTTAAGAAGGCTACTGCCGAGGAGACTAGGCTAAGGGACTCGCGTACTTCTGCTGTTCGTTATGAAAGAAACCGGGCTAAGGAAAAGATTACCAAGTACACTGCCCGAATTGAGAGGTTAAGGAAGCACATCCTTGATTGTCGAGCCGCGCAAGATCCTCTGTTCATGCAGTGCCAAGCTACGGGTACTCGGAAGTGCCTAAAGAAATTTATCGCCGACGACTTGGCAGTTCCGGATGAGAAGATGGCGGCACTTAAAGCTGATAAGCATAAATGGCGTGCGATGGTTGAATTGCTAACGATTACCGATCTTTGCGATGATGATCTTGCTCCTTTTCTGGAGTTGGCGGATGATGCACCGGTGGAGGTGACCGAGGCTGGAGTGGAGGGAGATGGTGCTTAGGTTGCTGGTGCCTTGGTGATCTCTTTGAGTATGAGGATTTGATGTTCGCTATTTCTTCTTTCAGTATTCGTAGATTTTGTCCAGCTTTTTAGCTTGTTGTAGCTTGTCGGATCGGCATTATGTACGGTTGGCCCCGTGTTGGGTTTTGTTGTATTGCGGATTTTTAAATGTACTATGGTTGTTTCGCGGTTGCGGCAGCTTCTTTTTATTGATGACGTTTTCAATTTATTCTTGGTTTTGCTTATTCTTTATGTTGTACTCAATGTAATTGTGGACTAGGTACGATCTGCAGCTCGGCTTATCCCGTCTAGTCGCTTGACTTTTACGTGCTGAGAGAAGCTTTTTGTGTCTTTGTCATTTTTGATGCAAGGTTATTCTCGGCTAATTTTTGTGCGAGGTATCCTTGGCGTTTTAAGCTTAGTTTCGAAACGTATTGTGGGGCAAGACGTCTCTTGACTTATCCTGTATACGTTTGAGCTGGAACGATGAGCTTAGTAGAAAGTAGACTAGGCGGACTAGTCGTACCATATAGGTGCGGTTCTGGTGTCCGGCTTATCCTGTGGGTGCTATGAGGTCGGCAAGAACGTGCAAGCCGGAGCTTGGCTTATTATGATTTGGCCGCCTGCTAGCTAATGCGAGACTGGCTCGGCTTTTAGTCCTTACCGAAGTAAGGATGTGGATTATTTCGCCACTGCATCCATGTGGAACGCGTTTAAATCAAACTCCTGGCCAGAGAGACGATGTGGGAGCTGGTCAATCGTCGAGGCGGACTCGTTCGAAAAAGCTCGTTCTTGGTAAGTATGTTGTCGTTGATTTATAGTTGTAATTTGACGATGTGGGAGCTGGTTGATCGTCGAAACGGACTCGTTCGAAAAAGCTTGCGTTAAGTATACTTGTGATTTTTTTTTTTTTTTTTTTTTTTTTTGTTATAGCTGTGCCCAGGAGGGGCTGCCTACGTACCCGTTTGAAGGGATCAAGCCAACCGTAGTTCGTTTTTTTTTTTTTTTTTTTTTTTTTTTTTTTTTTTTGCTGTTTTTTTTTTTTTTTTTTTTTTTGGCGCGAGGGAGGCGCTAGTAGTAGTAGCGCTTGAGGTTCGCGGAATTCCAAGAGCGAGGGATCGGGGTGCCGTCCATCGTTAAGAGTTCGTAGACGCCGGGTCTGACGACTTTGGAGACGAAGTATGGACCTTCCCAATGAGCGCCTAACTTTCCAGCATTTACTTCGACCGTGTTTTCGAAAACCTTGCGGAGTACGAGGTCGCCTTCGGCAAAGTATCCAGATTTCACCTTTTTGTTGAAAAATTTCGCTGCGGCCTGCTGGTAGTTCTGGATGCGAAGGAGAGCTTGGTCGCGCTGTTCTTCGATGGTGTCGAGGTTATCGAGGAGCATCTTGTCGTTGAGTGAAGGATTCCGGACGAGCATGGATCGTCTGATTGTAGAAAGGCCGACTTCAGATGGCGCCATGGCCTCCAGCCCATAAGCAAGCGAAAAAGGTGTTTGGCCGGTTCCTCGGCGTGGAGAGGTACGGTGGGACCACAACACACCATCAAGTTCGTCGGCCCAAACACCTTTTTTCTCCTCGAGACGCTTCTTGAGTCCATCAATGATGGTCTTGTTTGTTGCCTCAGCCTGGCCATTTTCTTGGGGATAACGGGGTGTGGACTTACTTAGACGGATACGCCATTTTGTGCAAAAATCTTCGAACTGTAATGAGGTGAACTGAGTACCGTTGTCGGTAACGATCTCATATGGTAGTCCGTGGCGACAAATGATATGCTTCCAAACGAAATTTTGAACTTCCTTTGACTGAATACGAGCATATGATTCTGCCTCAACCCATTTAGTGAAATAATCCATGATGATCAGGAGATATTTTTTTTGGCGGGATGCAGGAAGGGGTCCGACGATGTCCATTGCCCAGCGCATGAACGGATATGGCGGTGTAGCAGTTCGTAAGAGTTCTGTTGGTGCATGAATAATGGGGGCGTGACGCTGGCACCTTTCGCAACGAGCGACAAACCTCTCGCAGTCCGAAATCATGGTAGGCCAATAGTGGCCATGTTTACGGATTCGAAGTGCTAATGCTCGACCGCCGGAATGATTGCCGCCGGCGCCTTCATGGATCTCACGCATGACTTGGAGGGTCTCATCACCGGAGATGCAGGAGAGGAGCACTCCAGCAGCGTTCCAACGACAAAGATTACCGTCAAGCAGTGTGTATTGTGCACTGCGCGCTCGTAGACGTCGAGCTGCCCATTTGTCAGCTGGCACGATACCGTCAGCAATATAGTTGCGGATTTCTGTTTGCCAATCGGAGTTAACCGGGTCGGCTTGTGGAGTGACTGCAGATACATTGTTTGGTAGGACAAGTTGAGTGCTGGCGGAACGAGTTGAAGCTGTCGGTTTGTTGAGCGAGTAGACGATTGGATGCACGTTAGGACCGATGGCTGGTGCGGGCGGTACGGATGCTGCAATAGGTAGATCGATGCTAGGCTGATCGATGCGTTCGACAGGGATGATGCGACGAAGGTCGGGATCAGACGTGGATGCAAGTACAGCTAGCGCATCGGCGGGCGCATTGTCACTTCGTGGAATCTTATTGAGTTCAAAGAGTTCAAAGTTGCGGGACATCTCTCGGACGACTTTGAGGTAGGCGTCCATCCGGTCATTTTTAGCTTCATAGTTGCCACTGAATTGATTGGCAACAAGTTGCGAGTCACAATAAACTTGGATTTTTTTGACGCCGATCCCGTGAGCGAGGCGCAAACCAGCGATCAATGCTTCATATTCTGCTTCGTTATTGGAAGCTGGAAATGCTAGTCGGAATGATTGCTCAAGAATTTCCCCTGTTGGCGACTCCAAACGTATACCAACACCAGAACCGTGACGGGAAGAAGCGCCATCTACGTGTAAAATCCATTTCTCCGTCGGGGGAACGCCTTCGACTAGTTCTGGTGGAAGCTCAATTAAGAAATCGGCGAGTACTTGTGATTTTGCACACGTTCTGTTTTTGTACGTAAGATCGTACTCGCTCAACTCGACTGCCCATTTCGCTAGTCGGCCAGATTGGCTTGGGCTATGCAAGACCGTTCGAAGAGGCTGGTTAGTCAAAACTTCAATGGCGTGCGATTGAAAATACGGTCGGAGTTTTCGAGCCGAGATGACGACCGCGTATGCGAGCTTTTCCAAGGTGGGATAGCGGAGTTCGGCGCCGTCGAGCGTTTTGCTAACGTAGAAGATGGGGTGTTGTTCTCTACGATCCTCCCTGATAAGTACACCGCTGACCGCCGAGCCTGAAACGGCAATATAGAGGTATAAGGTTTCCCCTTGTTCTGGCTTGGCCAAGATCGGTGGTGTTGAAAGATAGTCATTGAGTTGCTTGAACGCTTCTTCACATTTGTGATCCCACTCGAACTTCTTGTTGCTTCGTAATAGTTGATAGAACGGTAGACAGTTGTCTGTCGATCGAGAGATGAAGCGGTTTAGTGCGGCGATACGTCCGGTGAGTCGTTGTACCTCTCGAGTGTTTCTTGGGGACGGAAGATTGATGAGTGCGGAGATCTGTTTCGGATTGGCTTCGATCCCTCGTTTAGTGACGAGGTACCCTAAGAATTCTCCGGAAGTCACCCCGAACGTACACTTTGCCGGGTTCAACTTCATGTTATACTTATTTAGTACTTGAAAACATTGTTGTAGGTGAGAAATATGTTCCGCAGCATGAGTTGACTTGACGAGCATATCATCAATGTATACTTCCATCGTACGACCCAACTGATCGGCGAACATACGGTTGACTAATCGTTGATAGGTCGCGCCTGCGTTCTTGAGTCCGAAAGGCATCACCTTGTAACAGAACGTGCCTTGATCTGTAATGAAGGCCGTTTTCTCTCGATCGTTCTTGTGCATAAGTATTTGATTATAGCCGGAGAAAGCATCCATGAAAGAGAGCAAGTCGTTACCGGCAGTAGCTTCGACGAGCTGGTCGATTCTCGGTAGAGGAAAACTGTCCTTCGGGCAAGCTTTATTGAGATCGGTAAAGTCAACGCAGACTCACCATTTGCCGTTCTTTTTCTTGATGACTACAGGGTTGCTCAACCAGTCCGGATAGCGTACTTCAACTATAGATCCCGCGTCGAGCACTTTCTTGACTTCTTCGTTGACGGCAGTGGCGCGTTCAGGACCAAGTTTTCGTCGCTTTTGCTTCACCGGTTTATACGTTGAATCGACGTTAAGCTCGTGGCAAGTAACTTCCGAAGCAATTCCTGTCATGTCCGCCATTGACCATGCAAAGGTCATAACGTTTTGACGGAGGAAATCGACAAGATCGTCTTTAAGCTGTTGCGGTAGGTCAGAACCTATGCCAACGCATCGAATAGGATCACTTGTATCGATATTGACCTGGATCACAGATTCGGTTGTTGGGACAGATCGCACGCTGCGTTGCAGAGCAGGTTCGGCAATCACGAAAGCCCTTGCGTTCCGTAGTTGGTGCTCGATTATAAAGCAAGTACGTGCTACCAGCGGATCACCCCTCAACGTGTAGACGCCGTGTGCGGTCAGGAATTTGACGCATTGATGGTAAGTAGATGCGACGGCCTTCATTTTGTGCAACCATGGGGTGCCGAGGATGACATTATAGACGATTGGTTTGTCGACGACAGCAAAGTTGAAGCAGTTCATCGTTCCACCAACGTATACTGGTAGCATGATGGTGCCAACGGTCATGACTGTGTCTCCGTCGAATCCGGTCAATGGCTGGACATTGTGCTTGGCTGAGCATAAATCTACTCCCATTTGGATGAGAACATCCTTGAAGATGACATTAACCGAACTACCCGTGTCAATGAGGACTTTGGTGACGGCGCTTTCGTTGATTATTAATTCGACAACTAATGGATCATTATGTGGACCCGACAGTCCGGCTGCGTCGGCTTCCGTGAACGTGATTGGTTCCGTATTATCAACAGTTAGCGTGCTATTAGCGATCCAGTCGCGGCGAACTTCTGCTTGGCGTCGATAATTTCTGATTGATCGGATAGAATCTCGACATGTCGTCAGACCGCCCATTATCATGTGAATGCGGTTCCGTGGAACAGGTGCATTATCGTCATGCCGTGGTCCGTCACGGTTTTGCTTAGGGGGTTCGGGTCGTCGATCATTGTCGCGAGCACGCTCGTTCAGGCGAGGATCATTGCGTCTGTTACGACCATCCTTTTGAACTGGGTGGTATAGATTATCCTTGTGAGCGGCCACTTGGCGTCGTTCATTTTCGACATCGAGATCGCCCTTTTTGAATTTCGAGAGAAGTAAGAGTTGGAGTTATCGACATTCGTCGGTCGAATGACCAGAGACTTTATGAAACTCGCAATACGCTTGATTGCGTTTTGGATCTGTTTCACGATAATATTTGTTCCACGGTTTCGAAGGTTGCGAGTCTGACCCGCCAACGACATATGTCGCTGCTTTCTTGGCTTTGTCAATTTTAGCATAATCCCTGTCGTAGTGTTGGCGAGGTTCGTAGTGCTCATCGTGGGACTTATCTTTCGAACTTGATGCTTTGGGTTGTCGTTTTGCCATCGCGGTCTTCTCTTCTTCGACTTCGATGAATCGATTAGCACGATGCAGAGCATCCTCCAATGTTGCTGGTTGAGTAATTACGAGATCTTCTCTGAATCGGGACTCGTACGAGCACGCATTACGTAGAGTGGCGATCGCGGCATCATCAGTTATGACAATGCTGGAAACGACTTTCTTGAATCGCTCAATGAATTTCCTCAACGGTTCTTTATCTTTTTGAGACATGGTCCATAAGTCGGCATTCGAAGTACCTTTGACCATAAATATTGAGTGATGTTGCAAGAAAACGGAAGTGAGCTGGTGGTAGCTGTCGATCGTATTGGCCTCGAGTCGTGAGAACCAGTTTAGCGCGTCATCGGTCAGGTTCTCCACGAGTAACTGGCAGCTACCAGCGTCACGCTCCGCAGCGGAGAACTGGGCGCGGTTGATCGCAATACTGAGAGACTTCAGGAAAGGCTTCGGGTCAGTGAGACCGTTGTAGGGAATAAGCTTGACCTTGTTTTTGACATGGTGGACGCGTACTTCTGAGATGCGTGTTGTGAAGGGCGATCGTTGCGTCTCCTCCAATACCTTCTCCAGTTCGGGCGCGGAGCTGGTGGCCCGGTGCATTTTGGATGACATGTCCTTGAGCATTGTGTTCATACGTTCCAGCTCCAGGTCGCGCGTCGGGTCGCTACTCTCAGCAGGTCAGTTTTGGAGACTTCGGGTGCTTGGCAAGGTATCGCCGTTCGGCAAGCCTTCATGAGGATGCTCGTCAACAGATCCTATGATAATCAACGCTGGCCGGTGACGTTGGTTCTCCGAGCGTTCGGCAGCAGGGGTGTGTGGAGACGGCAGTCCTTCCTGGTCGTTGTGATGTTGAGCGTCACGCCTGCGTCGTCGGAGTCGTTCGATTTGAGCTTGGGCGGCAACTTGCGCAGCTACGAGAGCGTCAATCCGTTCGGTCGTCCGCGCATCTTGACCATCAAGTCGATCCAAGATGGTCTGCACAAGTTCATCCAGGTTGGTACCTCGGTTGGCGGCTACGGCATGTCCGAGGGCGGCGTTGTCGGCAGCGTCTGCTACTTCGGCTGGTGCTACTGCTGCTACGGCGACAGGTACGGCTGGATGTCGTTCGGCTCGAGCGACCGCTGGATTCTCCGGAGGTAGCACCATCGCGTCGGGCGTTGGTTGTACGCTCGTGTCTGTTCCTTGATCGCTTGAGGTGTCGGTCATGTCGTCTTGATCTTCTTGGGACATCAACGTCGTTTGTCCAAAGAAAAGCTTCGAACTTGCCCCACGGTGGGCGCCAATTGTTTGTACCGAGGTTGTAACAACGAATAACTATAGGATTTTCGGGGAGAACGAAGTAACTTCTTTATTAACGACGAACGAGATCGGTTAGTTACAGGGAGAAATGACGAACGTACAGACGATGAGCTACGAACAACCAACGAATGTATACGCAAAGAACTATGACTAACGAACGAAAGTTTACGAAGAGAACTACGAACGAAAGTTTACGCTGTGAATGATTCTCCAATCCTCTGGATATTAACCACCGGGTCTTCTTGTTACCAATAGTGTCTTATTTATAGGACAATCATTGTGACCTAAGGTCTCTTCTGTTCCCTCAGTAAATTACCATTTTACCCTCCAAGCTTGATGGGCTGAATTGGAGAGACAACAGGCCCGATAAATAGTTGGGTCTCTTTTTGGGCCAAATGGCATTTTGTGGGTGAAGCCCATATCCAACAATTACTTTGGCTGCAAGAGAGAATTAAATGTAGCAACAAAGAAGCAAATTAGTTTAGCCTACTCCACAATTAAAGAACTCCTTAGTATATATGAAATACCCTTTTGATGGGAATTTATCAAATTTGAGACTTTAAGAAGAGAAATGAGAAAACTAAAACTTAGAAGTGAATCTCCTCGATAAGGATCATTACGGTAAGCAAAACGATCACTACGAATCTTCCTGCCCACTGGATTCCTGCTCCCTCTCTCTATACTCAGTACTGTTTCTTTCTTAGGATCATGAAGTACATTAAAATTCTGCTGCTCAACATTTCCGAAAATAGACATCCCATTAGAACTTCCCATAGTCATCAACTGGTAAACTCCTCCTTCAATACCTTATATGCAGTCTCCTCGAGCTAAATGATGATCGTGCTTGAGTCAATGATCATTCATTCGGTTCCATCTTCGTCGTTTCTAGCCATGGATATATTCGGTAGTGATGTTGGTGGGCAGAATTGAAGGAAGAACCATTGAAACCACATGTCGAGATTGATGCATCTTTCAATTCACCAATCAAAACTAAAACAATCAAACCCTAAAGTCTCCTCTCACGATTGTAAGAAAAAATTAAGGTGATTGAATTGTTTAAGAGCCCAATATCTATTTAACAATTTCATCAAGATAGACATACCTCTGCAATCTCGACATCGATTTCGTTTTTTAGAGAACTCTAGTTTTCCCGAGCTTCAAAAGATATTCAATGTGTTTTAGAAACCAAATTAATGTTAGGGTTTCTAACAGCCAAAAAGGAAGGCATATAAATAATTTTTAATAAAATACAAATATATATAATTAGATTAGAGACTACCTTCTTGTAGTCATCTAACCAAAAAAAACTCATAAAATAAGAGATATTAATATACAAGAAACTACATGTTTATATTGGATCGATGTAAACCTAGCAATAATATATCAAATATCTCATATAAATAAGTACACCACAAAATTATTTATACGAAGCCCAATCCAAAATTATCTGTTTCTTTGCTAATGTCTTTGCCGTGAGTAAATGATTGGTTTTCTGAATCTCAAGTCTCTGTCTAAAGACTGGTAATGTTTTAATTTGTGGGTTATTTTTGTCTAAAGACTGAAACAACACATCGAACATGATCCATGTCTAGAGATTTCCAAGCCGTGGGTACCAAGAAGGATCAATGTTCGAATCACTCTCAGTCTAAAGACAACGTTTAAAGTCATGGGTACCATTATCCTTCAACCAAACATGACCCAATCCGATCTTTTGTCTTAAGGATTGGTTTTTTCGAATCTCAAGTCTCTATCTAAAGACATATGATGTTTTAAGCCGTGTGTACCATTTTCCTTCCACCAAAACATAAGCCAATCCGATCTTTTGTCTTAAGGATTGGTTTTTTCGAATCTCAAGTCTCTATGTAAAGACATATGATGTTTTAAGCCGTGGGTACCATTTTCCTTCCACCAAAACATAAGCCAATCCGATCTTTTGTCTTAAGGATTGGTTTTTCTGAATCTCAAGTCTCTATCTAAAGACATATGATGTTTTAAGCCGTGGGTACCATTTTCCTTCCACCAAAACATAAGCCAATCCAATCTTTTCTCTTAAGGATTGTTTTTTTTCGAATCTCAAGTCTTTGTCTAAAGACTTATGGTGTTTAAAGCCGTGGGTAACTGTTTCTTTGTCTAAAAACTGAAAAACCAAACCGAACATGATCAATGTCTAGAGATTTTCAAGTCGTGGGGACTAATGTTTTGAGCCGTGGATACCATTTTCCTTCTACCAAACATAAGCCAATCTCAGTCTCTGGTCTAAAGACTGGTGATGTTTAAGCCGTGGGTACTGTTTCGTTGTCTAAAGACTGAAAGAACAAAACGAACATGATCCATGTCTAGAGATTTTCAAGCCGTGGGTACCATGAAGGATCAATGTTCGAATCAGCCTCAGTCTAAAGACTAATGTTAGAAGCCGTGAGTACCATTTTCCTTCCACCAAACATAACCCAATCCAATCTTTTGTCTAAATAATTGGTTTTTCCGAATCTCGGTCTCTGTCTAAAGACCGATGATGTTTTAAGCAATGAGTAACTTGATCTTTGACCAGTAAACTGAAACCAATCCCAAGTACATATGTCGAAATAATAAGCCGTGGATAAAGGATCGGTTTTCAGTCTCAAGTCAAAATTTCCCATAAGCCATGGGTCCAAACTCGACGGGACAATGTGCCAAAGAAAGATTCTAACAAAACACTAATAATTGAGTGTCTGCCTATGATCTCTCTTGGGTTCGAAAGAAAAACAAAATAAGAAAGAAATCAAACAAAACAGAAAAACACAAGCAATAAACCACAACTGATCGCAACAATTTCATGCTTATCAAATTATGCAAAGCACTACAAAAACAAAAAAAAAATACGAACCAAACCCCCTTAAACAAAATCAATTAAAACCAAAAAAAAAGAAGAAGAAAGAACTTGTAATTCACAGAAAAAAAAAACTTTGAAACACGAATTGTTCGGTTGTGCAAATATCTAAGCCGCATAGAATAACTTACTCTGTTTCACGTGCATCTTAGTTGAAATTTAGATATTGCAAAGATTTATCAAAATAATATCGAACAAAAACAATAGATTAGAATTGATTAAATAGCGTACCTTAACCATCGCATGGGAGGTCACAAACCGACACGGAGTTGGTGTCACCAGTGACGATACATCGTCGATGGATTGCTAAGAGTCAAGGAAACCTAATTGAAAGAGAGGAAGTTAATCGATATAAAACAAAAAAAATAGGGTTTCTTTATGTTTGTCCGCCGAGAAGATTTTAATATATGCCGATTTTTAAACAATTGACTTGTCCCATCTACGAAGCACCTCATCAAACACGTTATTACTTTGAATTCAAAATAAAATAAAATATAAAAACATAAAAAGCAGAGATCAAAACATGAGCATGACTACTAATTCTACCTGGAAAAAAAAACTTATCTCCTCATTCATTGAATCTCGGTATTTCTATCACCCATACGTGGTGGATTTCTTCTCACACACATCACGAACTACCATGATTCAGGATCAAAACTCCCATGCCCAGTAAACCTAAAACAAATTACAAAATAATTAATCACGAAATCATTAGCAACCGTGAGATATAGTACAAAAACTAAAAACCTAGGGTAACGAATGTGAATGCTAATGTTATGACCAAGACTCTATATTTATAGTTGAAAATCTAGGGTTTACCATCATAATTATCTACAAAATTTTACTTTTAAAAAATAGAAATATTCTCGAAACAAATATTCGCAATATAATATACAAATTCATTAAAGCTAAATTTAACTTTTTTAATTAGAAACTAAATCAGAAAACTAACAAAAACGAATATTAACTACTAAGATATAGAATTATCCAAAAAATTAATAAATAAATTTAAGCTAAGATTCCATAATCCTTAAAGTCGAGACATTATGACATTCGTATCCCCAACGATTACACTATATTAAAAAAAAAATTAAGGGTAATTAAGACTAATTATCTCAAAACACGATTAGACTTATACACCCCTAACAATTAAGAACAAAAAATTTCGAAATCGAGGGTGTTTAGGACATTAGTATAGAGATCAACACACGATTAGACTTATATACCCCTAATTACGAAGAAGAAGAAATTTCGAGAAGAACAATTCATTAAGGGTGTTTAGGACAAATCATTCCAACTTTTAACCACAAGCCTCCATTGCCCTAACTTTTAATATGGTGCGTTTCTACTTCTCAATTAATTATTTTAGAGATCGTTCAATAACCACAGTTCATTATTGATAGATGTATATAACATCTATTTTATTATACATGCAAAGGAAAAAAAAAAAAAAACTTAATCAATATGTAAAAAGGTGAAGAGCATAGATATGTGACATGCTTAAGGGAGAAGCCGTCGCAGAGCCTGTGTGTAATGTGTGAGAGCCCAAAGAGAGAACGTGTTCCTATAGGTTGGAAAATGGAGCATCACAGTTCTCATGAACGTTCCCATTATTTCCTGAAAATTTATTAAAACAAAATTAAGGGTTATTATTTCTATAATTTTATATTTATCAACTACATTTTGACACATGCCTTGATCAAATTAAACCTCATCATGTGCCTAGTAATGCATTTAGATATAAAGTGCAGTAGGAGTGGTAAAGTTAGAGAAAAGATTGTATCTCAAATCTTTCTTAGAAATTCACAGCGATGGTGATACTGAGAACTATTAATTTTCTTGACATATATTTCTTTCTTTAGTTGTGTTTTTGAGGGTCATGTTAGGATGTTGAGATACTAATAATATGCACTATATATGAATAATGAAAACTAGACATAGGATTATAATCACCTGTTGTGGAAAATCGCCATTATCCAACTGTGAATTGATCAACACTTTGGCAGCGCGATGAACCGGTAAAGGATCTCTCTCCATTTGATCAGCCATAATTAGCACTATAAGTGCTTGTCCTGTTTGCACCACATTTGTGCTGTTTCCTTTCAAAGGAGTGTATATCTTGTTTGGACAAGAGAGAAAGCTCTCTCCCCATCCACCCTCCAGATTTTGTGTGTCGAGAAGAAAACGAACTGCTTTACGAATTGCTTCACAGTTACCGTAAGTCTTCCCAGCAGCCACAAGACCTCTTACCGCAAAGAAGGTCCCATATATAAAACACACTCCCCAATTTCCGTACCATGAACCATCCACCGTTTGCATGTCTTCAATGTACTTTGCACCCTTTGTTATAAACTGTTTAACCTCTGCTTTTTTATACTCTGGAAACTGTTTATTAAACTTAGCCAACGCGACAATCGCTGACCCCGTACATTCTACATACCTAAAGATCATGATATTCAACAATTTAAACCACTTAAATTACGCTCAGACAAACAAAATATTGATGAAGAGAGGGTGACGAATATATCGTACTCATACTCGACCACCGCGTCTTCAAGAAACTCCACTGGACTAAGCCACTGCATTTAATTTAAGTATTTTGTTACGTTATATCACGAAAAAGCATCATAGTAACTTTTTTTGGGACAAAAGCATGATATATAACTAAATAATATTTTTACCTCTAACCAGGCTTTCCCATCAACCGGTTGCCATGCTGCTATGCCTCCATTATCACTCTGTAATAATAATATATATTTCGATAAACACTCTCTTTACATAAAATGAAAAGGAATTTAATGAACAAAATATATTAGATTTGTATGGTCGGTAAAGTAATTTGTATTTTTTTTTTCATTTCAACGAGTATCTATTTAATTAGATACTATAAATTATCCAATTTAATCATTTAAAATATATATATTTTTAAATTTCACTAGTATAGTCTCTTTTACTGTGTCAATAGGGTCCATTGCACATCATTACCAAAAAAAAATAGGGTCCATTGCACATTGTCAATACGGGGAGGCAGATAGCTTAGCGAAAGAAGCAAGAGTCAATAACTCTTCTTTTGTTGTTTCTTGGATTTTATAGACGTAAGTCTTTGTTAATCTGTCACTGTAACAAGGTCCAACTATGTATGGCTCTGTTTTGTACTAAAGTCGTAAACTCTGTACTTTATTTTCAATGTAATGGAAATGGCCGACAAAAAAAAAAATACGGGGAGGCAGAGTCGAATTCTCATGCTAATTAAAGAAACATGTAGACGTGGCAACACTAATTGTAATCCAAAAAGTTAAATCTAATTTATACTATCAATTTCTTAAAAAAAAAAAACTTAGCAATTTTAATATTATACTGAGATATGTAATACAATATGATTTCGAGAATCATTGGTAATAATCTATTAGTGGTTTCTTAGGTGATTTACCTGCAGATAGAGAAGATAATCAACAGCATCATACAGTTTCCCCACATCCATTTTTTTCCCGATTAGCTCTGATGGCAAGCTCTCGAAGAATAGACAACACTGAAGAAAGTGGCCAAAACATTTGTTTACATTTCAGACTAATGACTAAGAGTCTAAGAAATTTCATTAGTACAAAAAAGACGGTGTAATAATGACGGTTACCTCTAAACTTTCAGCAGTACAATCTGAAACAGGCCATCCTTGATCTTGATCTGAAAACGTCCATCCACCTTTTGTAATGTGACGAAACATTTGGAAGTGATCACCGCGAGGGTTCTCTGTAATTTGAGATTTCTTCAAGTAATCATATCCTTTAACGAGCGTTGTTCTAATCTCATCAACATCATGCTCATCAATACCGTCTAACAAGACATGTAGCGATAAGGATGTATCCCATAATTGGCTACCAAAAGACTACAAAAGTTGCACATGTGTTAATGCAGCTCTTTAATGCTATGGAAGATTTTGGGGATTTTGAGTTCGGAGTATATAATTCAGAGTCAGAATTAAGAAGAACCCACCTGAATTTTCAGGCCATCCTCGCCAATCCATATGTATTCGCGAACTCGAGCAAGATGTTTTTTAAAATAATCACTCTTAGGGTCTTCTATCCAACATGCAAGCATATGAAAGGCCTACATAAAACAAAAGGAAGAAATAACAAAAACAAAATTATTTAATCTCTTACGAGAAGAAAACAAACAAAAACCACAAGAAAAAGAAAAACAATCACAACGATTACCTTTGGCAGGCATCCGCCTGTAATATATCTGGTGGATTCATCATGATAGTGAATGAGTGACATAGTGGATCGAAGAGCTCTCTCTCTTATTAGTTTGTTTAAAGGCCATCGATCTAGGATACTCTCCGAGAACATGTGAACACTTTTCCAAAACAAATCTTGTAAAAATGAGCGTGGATAGTAGAGATCTTCCTATATATGAGAATCATTATATTGATTTAATACATGAATTATTTGGTAAACAAAGACTTCTTTAGGAAAATAATTGCAAACTAAAATCTACTATATATATTCATTGCCATTACAAAACAAGTTAAAATGATAAAATCTCAATGTTAATCAATTTAAGGCAATTAGGGTAAATTATAGGGACAATAAAAAGATCGAATACCCCTTTTACGGGAAAAGAATATTTTCATACCCGTACAATCCGCAAAGTGTGTTTTCGGACCTCCAAACAAATTTGAATTTCATACCCAAACTTTGTATTTAGTGTCTAATTTAGATTCGTAATTAACGGGTGTTAGTCAACCGTTACGTTTGCTGAGTTAAATGACATGTGTTTAATATCATGGCTTAAAACGATGTCATTTAAGTGTCAGTGTTAAAATTTTGCAAAAATCGAATCTCGAATCCATTACGTTTCACTCATTTGCGCAGTCCATTAGCATTTAAGACTTTAACTCCAAATGCTTAAAACGACGTAGTTTTAAGCCACGTCATCAAATATATGTCAATTGATTTAGCAACCGTACAGTTGAATAACATCCATTAATTACGACTTTGAATTAGACACTAAATGTAAAGTTTATGTATGGAATTCAAATTTTGTTGACGTTTGGGTATGAATTAAACCTACATATTTGTTCAGGTCAAAAAATACACTTTGCGGATTGTACAGGTATGAAAAAACCATTCTCCCCTCTTTTTACACAACCCTTTTTCAAAAATGCATGAATTTTGTCCATTTTTAATTATAGCCCTTTTGTAGATTTTATAAATATTTTCAAAGATTTTATAAAGGTTTTAAAAGGTTTTATAAGATGATTTGGGGGTCCGAACCACTGTAAGCCGCCATAGACATTGAAGAGCATTTTTAAGAAGGGTATACCTAAAAATTGATAACATATGAGGGTATTTGTAGAAAGAGATAAAATAAAAGGGACATTTCTCAAAAAAGAGTTCTAAAATTATATTAGATTTAATTTTATACACACACATTTGTTGATTATGTGTTGTAAACCTTCATTTTGTTTTGTTGTTTTATTGTACAACTTAATTTTATAATTATAATAGAATACAAAGATTCTGCAAAATAATTTTAAATATTTATTAATCTAAAAAAAACACATATGTCTGCTAAATAATTATTTGCTAAAAAAGGATTCTAAATAATTATCTGCTAAAAAAATCTTTGTAGATAAAAAAAAAGATTCTACAGAGTCATTGTAAATATCTTATCATTAACTTATTGTCTTTGAGCCCGTTAAGTATATGGAATATGACCTTTAACACATTTCTGTGTGATTTTAAAATGAATTAGAAAGTGCATAGAGATTACATATAATAATTTTAATGATTGTTTGCTATTATTTGTATATGAATTTAAAAAAAAAACACATTTTCTGCTAAATAATTATCAAAAATTATCATACAAAAATATCATCAGTAGTTTTTTTTTTTTTTTTCTCAAAAAGACCATTAAAAAAATTTGTTTCCAAAAATACCATAAAACTAAAACTAAACTTTAAATCTTCAAAAATAAATTATAAAACCTAAAAAATAAACCCTAAACCCTAAACCTAAAATACTAAACCTAAACCTAAATTTTTAAATTTTAAAACTTTAAATCATTTTTAATGTTGGGTTGTTTTGAAAACTACATATTTTTTAGTTTTGATTTGAAAAATACCCTTTTTAGACTAAAACGTTCGTAGTGATATTTTAGAAAACAAACTAATGACTGTATTTAAGGAACAAAAATTTAATTTAGTGATATTTTAGAGTATTTTTCTCATTTTAATATGTATATATTAATATCTTAAATTCATTTTACCTACATAATAACATTAAAAGATGAACATGGAAGATGGATCTATATCATTACAAGATGAACATGTATTGTCTTCGAGCACGTTAAGTATATGAAATACTCCCTCCGTGCTTTTATAAATGATGTTTTAAGTTTATATTTTTGTTCTTAAATAGATGATGTTTTCAATTTTCAATGTAATATTGATTAAATTTTTATTGGTTTTGATGATTTATATTATGCAGATTGTTTTTCTATTGATTGATTAGAATATAAATGATATTTTGTTTAGAAATAAACAAAAAATAAATGATTTCTTAATCTGTGGTATTCTCCTAAAACATCATTTATAAACGAACGGAGGAAGTATGATTTTTAAGACATTTATTTGTGCTTTTAAAATCAATTAGAAAGTGCACAGAGATTACATATAATAATTTTAATGATTGGTTGTCATTTAGAGAAAGAAACAATACATGTGTCACAATTAGATTAAACATAGGGAATTGAATATTTTTTCGGTTTAGTTAATTATATTATATAACTATTTAATATGCCGACAAAAATAAAAGAGAAAAAAACTATTTAATATTTCTTAGCAATATCTTCATCCCCAGATATTGCGGATTATCAACTAGTTACTTTTGAAAAATGATTGATCTAGTTTGGACGTTAGGAACCTTTGTATATTGATATGTGTGTTCACGATAGATAAATATATAGTTTGGCATACCGATTCACATCTAAAAGAAATGAAATAGAAAAACGGAAGTGTTACTTCGGTAATAATCAATTCATCACGAAAAGTCAATACTCCCTCCGTTTTATAAAGAGTGTCGTTTTAAAGTTTTATTTTTGTTTCACAAATAGTGTCGTTTTATATTTTCAACTCAAAATTTTGAGTAAAAATCTAATTTTAACCTTATTTCTTTAATGTATTAATAAGATAGATAATTTTGTTTAGTGTATTGATAAGGGGTATAATAGGAATTTTAATAGTTTTTTTAATATATGTGTAAAGTGTAGAATGACACTCTTTGTGAAACAGAATGAGTATTTTTTTTAAATAAATATATCACGGAGGACGTTCAAAAACTAATTGTATGTTTCTTTATTTTTAAAGAATTTTGTATGATACGTGGTTAGTAATATTAGTTTTTGTTTTCTTTTCTTTTGGTTTTAAGACCAGAATTTTAGTTTTTACGTAAGATAGATTATCAAAAGTTGAATGACTCTTTTAAGCTCTAATTAATTTCTGATGACACAAAAAAAAAGATTATCAAAGGTTTTTACTCATAAAACTTGAATACATCTTAATTTGTTTCCTAATATATAACTTACCTTTGCACATCGGTTTCGTGTTTGCGTCCAATTGATTTTTGCATAAGGCTCCGGATAAAGCTCTTCTCGGAGCTTGAGAATGAGAGGTGTTGGGGCAGCCACAAATTTTTTACCATACAAGTATGACAACCCCATAAAAGTATCCCGTAAATAAATCCAGAGAGTCCCTGCACATTTACATACATATATATATATTTTAAAGAGCTAAGCAAAATTACTTAAAAATCAAACAAACAATATCATAAGGTGTCCAAAAGTACAACCTCCATTAACAGGAAAAGAAGACGGAAGCAACCAGAACTCTGGAGGTATAGGATTGCATCCAGACCAATCATACACTCCAAGAACCTGATCAATTCCAAGGTGAGGATGACAAAAGAGATATGATTTTATTAATAATAAGTAAAATTAAAGGGAAATAATTTCTAAGTAAAGTAAAATGGATATCTATGAAAGAAATAGTAGCCACATACCGATAGTAACGCTTTTCCTATCAAGGGCGTGTAGGTAGCACCACCATGGTCCATGATCCACTTATGAGCCTTTGCACAACCATTTCCTTGATCATCATGACTGGCTTCTTCGCCCACAATTCTTAAACAAATGTAGTTGATGACTGTACAGAACATAACACTGTGGCTTTCTACGTGTAATCCCCACCCACCATCTTCGTTCTACAAAAACAATTTGGCTTAAGTACTCTTTCTATAGTTAATAGTTCATATATAAACCTTCAAGTGTATGAAATATATTTGTACCTGCATGTTGTAGATGTGACGTAGTAACTCTTTAACATGCTCGGGAGTGAAGATTTTCTCCAGATTTCCAGTGATGTACAGGCATATCAACTGTGCATATTTTAGTTTATTATTACATTAATAATTATTTCGTAAGTGACTGTTTAGCTATTAAAGCTAGCTAGTTTATAGTAACTCACAAAAGGTGGGGCGTAGAAATTTGGACCAGAGTTTTCAGCTGGCCAGTGTCCATCATCAGCCTGCAAGGCTGTGAAATAGAGTAACCCTCTTCTCAATGCGGTCTTTGCATCTTCGTACTTTATTTTCCTCGCATCCTCTACTATCACTCGTGGAATCTTTTGCTCGAATTTCTTCTCCCTGAGAAACTGTTAACTCCACAGGACAAAAATATTATATTCTGAAGTAGAGACCAAATTGTAATGTGTTAAACTTCAAAAAGATTTCACCTGCATCCGCCATAGGAGATCTGCACTGGTCTTGAAACGTGACCGGTTGTTTGAAAAATTCTGACGAGCATCCTCTACCTCGGCAAGTTCCTCTGGAGAGCCTGCGTTGGCATCGAACTCCCAAATCTGCCTCCCGGCATAGTTGTTGGTGGTGAACAAGTGAGTATCTTCTCCGGCCTTCGGTCCAAGTCTCAGCCTCCACATTTTGTTTGAATACTCTTTGTTTATTTGGAAAGACAGTACACATTATACTTATAATACTATATATATATATATAGATTGATGTAAGAAATCACGTTGCGTGTGGGGAACTGGTGAGATATCAATAATATAAGTTCCAACTAATTTATTGCTTCCCGTTTATAATCTTTTACTACAAATACTTTTTCATTAGGGTTTAGTGTTTGGATTTGATTCGGGTTTTTGGGTTGAGGCTCATAGCCCCGTTCGGATATCTATAATATTCAGGTCTATTTCGGTTCTGATAGGGTTTTACCTTTCGGATTTTGTATTTTTGGGTTCGGTTCAGATTCCAAAATATTCTGAATATCCGAATTATCAGAAAAATTCGGTCGAAAAAAAAATCTAAACTACTCAAAAATATTCGAAAGTACTTAAACATATTTGAATTACCCTTAAAACCTGATACAAAAAACTACCAAAAAATACTCAAAATTATGTCAATTACTTGAGGCCCTATGAAAAAGAGTTAATGAGGTTACTTAGCTTTTAGTTTTTTTCGGTTACTAATTCGGGTTTTGGTTCGAATTTAATATTACCTGATGTGCAAAATACGTAAATCTAAGATCCTCTGGTATTATTCTAGGATCGTTTTTTTTTCCAGACAGCTTCCAAATTTAGATTTTTGGATTTGGTAGTTTCATCATGTCCTAAATTTGACTAAGGGGGGTGTATTGGATCAAGAACTTTGGAAGATTTGGTGGAATTTGAATATTTTAGAGTTTTGAATGATTTGGGAGAGTTTTAAGGAAATTTATAGGTTGATTTGTTAGATTTTTATTTTGAAAAGAAAACATGACAAGTGATTTTAGTGAAATTCCGGGTGACTTTGAGATGTTTTTTTGAACAGAAAAAGGGAAATCTGGGTTTTAGCCATTCTGCACATGGACGATTAATTAAGTTGCAAAAATATTTTTCAAACAAGAATATTCAGAAGAGGTCATACAATCTTTTAAATAAGATGTATTATTTTTATTCCCTTCTTCATAATGATTACTCTGATTGTAGTTTTGACTAAAAATAGTTGACATCATCATAACCCGAGAAAGGATGTGATAACTATGATCCAAGTTCTACGACTCAAAAAAATCTATTGCCCATGACTTGGACTTTCTCAAGGGAAAACCTGTAAGATTGGATGAAGAACTGTTAAACTTCTCGGCTATCAAGTGGTCTCCTAATGCACGTCTGATTTCTTGAGGTTGATCAATTAGCAAATCGTACAAAAGGCCCAAGTCATCATCATGTATTTATCAGCTGATTCTTAGGGGGGTGTATTGGATCAAGAACTTTGGAAGATTTGGTGGAATTTGAATATTTTAGAGTTTTGAGTGATTTGGGAGAGTTTTAAGGAAATTTATAGGTTGATTTGTTAGATTTTTATTTTGAAAAGAAAACATGACAAGTGATTTTAGTGAAATTCCGGGTGACTTTGAGATGTTTTTTTGAACAGAAAAAGGGAAATCTGGGTTTTAGCCATTCTGCACATGGACGATTAATTAAG